>NC_087064.1:55127875-55178965 GCF_963678635.1 Symsagittifera roscoffensis
CCTGAACACGCCCCACCAGAACAACAACCACCCCCCCCCCCCCCCCCCCCAACTGAACAACCCCCCATCTGAGCAGCCCCCACCTAAACAACTCTCCCTCCCCCCCACCACCTGAACCCACATACCCCCACCTGAACCCACCCCCCTGAATACGTTAAGTTGAGGGGGGAGAGGGGGGGGGGGGTTGTTCTAAATGGGCAAATGCTAGGGGAGTAGTGTTGAGTAATATAAAAAAGTAACAAAAATATCAAAGTTAGGTAGAAAAAAATTCAATGGAACAACAAGTAAACAACGTAACCAACTTTAATTTAAATCGTAGAAAACACTTTATGTGCGTTGAATTTCGCATCTCAGTAAAGTGAAAAAGATCGATTATAATTTAGTTTCATTGTGTGACATTCGATCAGAATGTGTCAAAATGCAATTTCGAATTCGAAATTTTATTTTAACATCGGAGCAGGAAGATTGACGGTTTTAACAAATTAGAGGTCTTAATCGTTCATTCTGACGAACTCGGAAAGATTAATTTGGAGTTTTAAGTTAATTTTTAAAATTCCGTTTCGAAATAAAAACACGTCACGACCTTGAGATTTCGCACCAACTGAAACGGCGAAACACAATAACGACAGGATTCTCGACGAGAACAACGTAAAAGTTAGACAGAGAAGAATCAGACGAGAAAAACGAACAATAAGAAGATTATTGTGACCCACAACCATTTTGAAGTGTAGAGATTGTGCCGCTACAATCGTTACAACGAGAATCCCGAGAAAAAGGAAGGGTGTTTGGACGGCGTGTCAAGCCTTCTGGAAAGAAATGAGGACGTTCATTCCCGGATTCCAGAATCCGGAGGGGTCTCGGGAGAGAACGTAAACATTGTTTAAACCAACTTTTAGCTTCCTGGAGATGTCCTGAAAAGAATTAATATCATCTAAATTCGTTTTCAGATCATGAGAAGCTAGGAGTTGAGGGCAAGGGTTGATCCATCTTTGATGGAGATGATGATTTTTATCTACTGAACAAAAACAATAGTAATGTAATAAATAAGTAGTAGCCCTGTTTTTAGGAGTGACCTCGTGGTCTGAGAATACTGAGACCCCGCCATGAGATCACTGTTTATGCATATAACTAAGTTAATTAGAGCGTTCTGATCGAAGCCGGAAACAGTAACGTTTTTTTGTCGACCCGATGTTAGAAAGACCACCAAAAGAACTGGCTTTGGCTGTGTAGAGCATGTAGAGCTGTGTTTAGACGCTAGCCAGTCGTTTTAGAACCTAGCTGGCCGTCCCCTCGTTCCCTGAGAGATTTGTGACCAAAAACACCTAAAGACATTTATAAAACCAAACAAAAAGTAGTATAGTACCCAAGAAAAACAAAAAAAAAACATAAAAAAGTAACCGAAAAAACCAAAAACAGTAAAAAAGTAGAAAATCAGTAGAAATTATCCCTCCAGACGAGATGTGATCCGATCCTCCCGTTTGTTGTTGTTAGATATAGTGTTGTTACAGGCATTTATATCAATCAGGATTGTTACGATCCTTATGTAGCTTGTTTGTGAGGCTTGTACTGTAGGGTTGTTTGAGTATTTAAGCACGTTAATGCTAATTTGCAATCAATCCGGAAGGGTCTGCTGATTTGCGCTCAATCCGGAGCGGTCTTGGGAGAAGACTGATCCGGCAAGCAGTACAAGGAGCAACAAGAAGGGGCTCAACGACAACAACAATCGACTGTTGGTTATCGTTAACAAATTTTGTATCACTTCGGGTATTGAACAAACTCGGAGGGGTATAAAATTACTAATATTAATATTTATATAGCCTATATTAATACTCCATTACCGTTTTTCAGTGAAAAACACAGTAAGCAGACCGGTTTTTATGGTCAAAATAGCGATATTTTGATCCCCCCACAAATCGCGATTTTTGAGATGTCGATAATTTTTGAAACCAAAAAAGCGTAAAATTAGTATGTTACATCGTAAATGTACTAGTATAATAAATAGAACCGGTTGAGTTTAGTTCAGAAGTGATTGGAACTAATTGGGTACCAAAAACCGAGTTTTCTTGACTTTTGAAAAAATGAAACGCTACAAAGTTAGAATATTTTTTGAATTTTTTGAGCTAGGACAGTAAAAATTGTTCTTCAGACAATGTTCGCTAGTGAATCGACAGGTTTTAAAACCCTTTTGCTGATAACCTTCCGGGTTACAGTGAAGTCGGTCTTAACGTGTTTGTTTTAATGGACTCATCAATCCGGAAGGGTCCAAATAGCATGGTTTTTGGCATATTCCTTCAGCTGGGACGTTTTAGATCGGGTTTTTCGCATTGAACTAGAAGAGTATGGGCCTTCTGAGCTCGAATCAATAATTTATATGTAGAAAAGATAAGAATTGCGAAAAAAGTTAGGCGGAACCTGTATGACAGAAAATTTTTTGACTTGAGAAAAAAGACGTTTTGGTGAATAACTTCGGAACTACTGGACAGAACCAGTTGATCTTAATACTATTAGATCAAAAATTAAGCGAGCTTGTTCATAGAGTCTTCAATTATTCGAAAAATCAAGCAAAAGAAATTTTTAAGAATGTTTTTAGCAAAATTACCAATTTGTGAAGGTAGACCCTTCACGTTTTGTAAAAATTTTTTTTTACAAAGCCCTTATACCCCCACCAAAGGGTGGTAATGGTTGAATAAGGCAATTGTACGCTGTTTGAGACAAAAAATGACGGCTAATTAACCCAGAAAACCATAGTGGAGTCGAAACTAGGCTAGCAAGAAGACCCATCACTGTTGAGTAGAATAATAAAATAAGAGGCTTATTTCGATCAGGAAGGGTCTACGGACAAAAATGCACCCATCCTAGTTATTTCCTACAGCATAATAGTATCGGATAACTTATCTGGAAGGGTATCCGGTGAAATTTTTTAAACTCCCGGAAAAGCTATTTTTACAAACCCGGAGGGGTCCCAATCCGGAAGGGTCCCAATTTTGCCAATCCGGAAGGGTCCCAATTTTGCCAATCCGGAGGGGTCCTATTTTTGCCAATCCGGAGCGGTGCTTTTTTTGCCAATCCGGAAGGGTCCCAGTTTTGTCAATCCGGAGGGGTCCTATTTTTGCCAATCTGGAGGGGTCCTGTTTTTGCCAATCCGGAAGGGTCCCAAAATTGCCAATCCGAAAGGGTCCCAATTTTGTCAATCCGGAGGGGTCCTATTTTTGCCAATCCGGAGGCATCCTATTTTGCCAATCCGGAAGGGTCCTAATTTTTCAACCCGAAAGGGTCCTATTTTTGCCAATCCGGAAGGGTTCGATTTTAGCCGATCCGGAAGGGTCCTAATTTTGTCAAAACTTAAAAGAAATAGGTAAAAGAAAAGTGAATAGTAAGGAATATTAGGTTATTAAAAAACAGGCTAGGAACCAGTGACCAAACCGGTAACTTGCCTTTCAAAAAAACCAGACTAAAACAAATCAGGTCTAAGCCCGGATATTCGCGACACTAAATTTAAATTGAACAAGAGTTTGTCACTGATTTGTGTGGATTAAAAATCAAATCAAATTTTTTTTTTGGAAAAGTGATTGCCTTGAGGATTCTATTAGGTCTAGCTCGGGCAATCTGCAGGCAGATAGGTAACACAGGACTCGGTGGGTGCAATAGACGCCCACTTGAGAAAATTACTGCCTTCAAGTTTTGCCTGTTTGGTGCGGCACTGAAGAGGGAAAGCTCTTTCTTTAGAAACAAGTACGACTAATGTATTGCGACTAACTAAAGTACAAAACACACGGGTTTTTTATTGAAAATTTTTTTATTTTTTCTTCATTTTTGGTTTTTAATCAAAAACATCTGTTCTTGATAGGGTAGTGAGTACACTTTCTTTTAGATATAATGATATCATCAGACTGTGCTAGCTTCATATCTTATAAACAATAATCGATTGTTGTGAATAAAATATATACACGCTGAACTGTGATAACATACAAGTATTCGTGATCACTATTGAGGTGAAAAGTTTGGAATATATTGTGATATGTTATTATTATCACTAGTCAAACAATAACGACACTAGCAATCGAACTAAGTGTATAGGCAGTAGGAAGTCATAAATCAAAAATGAGTGTAGACAAATCAATGATACCTAAACTAAGTGATAGCTCAGAGAAACAAAGAAAGGCAATGAGCGACCCTTTTGTGGAAAGGAACGCACGAACCCGGAACGACAGAGGGAAGAAAATTTCATGCGGAATAGTTGAAACCAGGAGTCAAAAGCCCTCAGAACGACAAAAGGCAATGTTAGAAGTAGAGGTCCATCCAGAACCTGCCATGGATGGGAACCGGGACGGACATGGACCTGAAGGCAGAGGAAACAGATGATTGGCGAGTGAATCTACTCCGGAAGAACAATGCCAAGATTTTGCCACTTCCACCGGGTCTCTAGACCGAGAAGAGATGTCCGAACTGTCCGACATCTCTACTGAAAACGTGGCGACTACAAGATCACCCACAGATAACACTATGATGCATGGTGTGACGGAGAAACCGGCAACGTCCTCCTCGTTTTCAGAAATAGTGAAGAACATTTTGGGAAACTTCTTTCCATTTACCATGGGAACGGGTACAGGCGATGAGGCAGAAACCCAGGAAGAGAAGGAGGACGATGACGAACAAAATCACTTTGGATCTGAAATCAGCCTCAATAGTTAGACTCAGGAGAATGATGCATACACCGATACAGAGACTGGCTCTATGGACCGATTTGGTGTGGTCAGGACAACAAGCAAGACCACAAACGGATCAGGCCGGTCAGGAGACTTTGTGACCATGACGAATTCGGAGATGCGGACTGGGAAGAACAGAAACACAGGGCTATCTAACCCACCTGCGGATCCAGAAGTGGATCATGAAGAGACTTCGAGGCAGAGAACCAAGACCCGAGTCTCGACCAGCACCAAGCTACCTGGAACCGATAGGGTGACACCGCTACTTGTGACGCCATTAGCGGACAACGGAGCATAAATCTAAGAAGCCTTGACGAACATACTGGGCAGCATAAGAGAACAGAATGAACAGATGTCTTTAAGAATGAGTGAACTAGAGAGGGCAGTCCACGTCGAGAGAGAAAGCCTGCGGAAAGAGATCAACCGCAACAGACAAGAAGTTAGCAGAAGCGAAAAACGCTTGAAGGAGAGAACGGATGAAACACTTAGCCAGGAACTTGTCGCCAATGACGAGGGAAGCCGAGCAGAGAGAATTACAGTTGAGAGATGACATGGAGAAGTTGAGAATTCAACAAGAGCAGACTCTTGGGACTCTTGACACGAAGATGGACACGATGATGGAGAGGCGAACTCAGGCTATCATGGATAGGTTGGATGGGCTACTAGGAATCAGGAGTGGATCGAAGAATGGGGAATCAAACTCAGGAGAACCCAGCAGGGAGCCGAGAGTGAAATTCATTGAACAAACCAATAGAAGAAGGGCATATGGATCCACTAGAGGAAGAGGCAGTTCATCCAGCCATGCCACAGGGGAAAATAGGCCACGGGGCTCAAACATCAGAGGAAGCTGCATCAGAATGAAACTGCACTTTGAAGAGGAGGACTTGTCAGAAAGACAAGAATGCAGTGCTCTCACCAATAATCTAGAAGGAACAGCCCTAAACTCTGTGATGGCCAAAAAGCAAAATTAGAGGGACACTGCTGAGCAAATCTTTGAAATCTTGTTAAATCGTTTTGGCTCAGGGGTGCATGGACACCAAGCAATGATGCTCTTCGAGAAACGGAGGCAACGTGAAGACGAGACGAGAGACAAGTTTCTAGACAATTTGGAGATGCTGAGAAGGCGTAGCCAACCATATGAGTCCAACAGAAGGATGAACCTGGCGGTAGCCTCAAAATTTATTGATAGTGTGAAGAATGATGAGCTTCCAACAATGTGAGCGACACGTTACACACCGCTTTCAACCAATGCGCCAACAACAGAGGAGTTGAAACTCAAGTCAAAAGTTTATCTTTTACTGTAGCCTCCATCGAGATCTGGATATTACAAAAACAATTTGGGTTTTTTTTTTACAAATGGACCAGCAAACCAAGGTAACAACTGGTACAAATCAAGGGACGATGTGGACAGAGACGCTCATGTGCAAATTACAGTTCGACGGACATCATATGTCAGCATGCCCAACCTACAAACAGGGCATGAAAGCAATAGGCTTTAGCCTCGAGGATGAGGATGCGTCAGAGGTCGATCATTAAGCTTTCATGAGAGGAGTAATTGCAAAATTCGGCCCAATGTGTTTCTTTTGTAACTTAAAAGGACATTTTAAATCGGATTGTCCACAATTTTGGGATGCTGTGGCGGACATCAAGCATCCAAGGCATTAGGAAGCCTTATTGGGTGTGAAAGCCAGCAAGGCTCGCCTGTTGAGTGAAGCGGAGGCACGCCGAAAGGAGAAACCGTAAGAGCTGGCAACAAAGAAGATGCAGGCAGTTACGGAAGATATACGTGAATCGGAATCGGTGACTGTGGCCCATGACTTCAAGATCGACTATAGGGCAGTCGAGGGGGATACTCTAAACAGAGTCCAGCAGGAATTGGTTACGAAGGAGATCGAACAAAAGGTGAAGCTTGAATTGGTGAATGAGAAATTTCAGGAAAAGCTGAACGCCTTCGATGCATCAGAAGTCGAAGAAACGAAGGCACCAAGCAGTTTGAGCATGAAACTAAATGTGATCTCCGGGAAGACGTTCGGTTTGGTGCCACTGGGAAGTAAAATACAATCGATAATCTCGGTAGTGGGACACCAGGTAATCAGAAATCTGAGTGAACCATCAGAATTCACTCTGATGCATTTGGATACATATGCAGATTATCTGAGACAGGTGGAGCCACGCACTGAGTCGAGGGCTGTGCGAGCGATGTTGACATCAGGTGGCCCTCGAACAAAGAACTGTTCAACGTTGACGGGATAAGTATCTACACTGGGACCTACGTCACAACAAATAGTAACCAAATGGGGCAGATCTATTTGGGTCAGCAAGAACTTAAGGTCCGTAAAATTGGCCATGATGCTATGATGGAGCAAGATGCAGTACACATAGGGTACAAGGCAGATGTGACTGCACATCTGCTGGACACCCATGGGGAGAAAATCGAAGCAACAGGACTACTGGATACAGGAGCAGTGGTAAGCGTGATGGCAAAAAAGACTTGGGAAAGAATGGGATTCACGAGGAAAGATCTAATTCCAACGAAACTCAGATTGGCGGCCGCCAACCGCGGAGCAATCTACGTGGCCGGAAGGACACCAATAACGGTCCTTCACATGGGAGAACGCGATCTTTGGATGAGCTTCCTGGTGGTTGAGAACTTAGACGACTCAGACCAATTCATGTTGGGCCGCGATTTTGTCCGGAATTTCCATGTGATGAAGAACAACGGCCTAATAAGGATTAGAAACTCTGATCGGTAGTATGTTATGAAACCAATTAAGAATAATAACAGATGAAAACAAGGTACCAATTTTTTTAGATAGCAAGGTAAAACTACAGCCGAGACAAGCTGTAATAGCAATTTTCAGAATGAGAAATTTAAAATCGTTAAGCGATAGTAAACAAGTTTGTCTGGTACCCAGCCCAAAAAGTCAAAGCTCGGTGATTTTAGGCCGGAGCTTTTCAGTAACACCAAACGGGCTGTGTGCCAGTGTGTTGTTGAACACACTGGACACCACGGTTACGATCCAGCGTGGAAAGAAACTTGGCTACGCTTTGCCGATGAAAACCTACTAAGAAGAAACACAAAACTTGAAGAGATATAATGTGAAAGACTGCCCGAAGCATGCTGATAAAGATAAAATTTTAAAGAGAATTGATGAATTTAAATCTATTAACAAACTATTTTAAATGAAATCCGAAACGGATGACGGCTTGTCGAGCTGCTCGAACTTTCCGGAACGCCACTCGTCATATAAACTAGAATCCGACAAACCTGTTTTGCCGGAGATAGAACACTTGAGAGGGAAAATAGGTGAGGGGGCATTTTGAATCGGAATGCAGACGTATTTTCAAAACATAAGGCGGACATTGGTTGCTGCAACTTCGTCGAACACCAAATAGAATTACAGGAAGGCGCCATTCTTCATAGAAAAGGCGCAAGGCGAATGACGCCTCATAAATCGGAAGTGTGCCGAGCGGAAATAGAAATGTTGCTCGAATAAGATATGATAGAAACCTCGAAATTGCCTTGGGCTTGCGGGGTAGTCATGGCTAAGAAGAAAAGGGGGCAGTTTAGGTTCTGTTGCAAATTTCGTTACCTGAACGCAGTGACAATAAAAGATTCGAACCCGACACCGCGAATAGACGAGAGCCCCTCGAAACTTGGTGACGCCAAGTTCATCACCACACTGGACCCGGGATCTGCCTTCTGGCACGTCCCTCTGCGGAAGAAGGACAGAGAAAAGACCGGATTCGCATTTGAATTGGGGTTGTACCAGTGGAAGAGGAGTGCAACGCCACGGCAACTTTTCAAAAACTGATGGCTCAGGCTTTGACCAGAGTGACGAAGAAGTGGGGGAATCTAGTGATGTGTTACGTGGATGACGTGGTCATAGCAACACCTACCTTGGAAGACCACATTGATCGGCTCGATGAGGTCTTTGGCTGCATGGAAAGAGCAGGCTTGAAATGCAAACCATCAAAATGTAAAATCCTTAGGGTTTTAATCAAGTATCAGGGAAAAATGGTGGACAGGCATGGCGCGAGGCCGGGCCAGGAAGCAGTGGAGGCTGTGTTGACATGGAAGGCTCCCAGAACAGATACACAACTCATGAGCTTCCTAGGGTTTGCCAAATATTACCGTGAGTTCATAAAAGGATACGCAGACAATGGGTACTCCATGCAGAAACTGATGCGCATTAAAGGAAAGAAGTTTGAATGGAACGAAGAAGCTCAAGAACGTAGAAGACGTACTCGATGGACCAGAGCTTGGTCGTTGGATAGTCAGATTAGACGGCTACCACATGATAATTGAGCACAGGATGCGTGACAAACACCAGAATGCTGACATCCTCAGCAAAAAGACTGAGTTTTATGAAAGAGTTGAACAGAAGCAAGCCAATTAGGCGGAAGTCAAGGAAAGGTTCTCATTTCTGAACAAAGGAACTTATGAGGCGCTTCCCTTGACGAGATGGTTAGACAGATCTTGACGTCCAATTCCGGGGCACCCCGAGTTACCGTGGAAAAGGCAGCGGTAATAAAGATCTTATCAAAGAAGGGACCGGTGCCTTTGGATCTCTTGCTACGTTGAACCTGGTCCAACAGGAACTCTCTCATCTGAGTATAAACAGCCACTCATTTATGGATAAAACGATGCAGATCACTCCGCAAGTGATGCCGATGCTGGGTGAATTGTTGGAGAGAGAAGTGACTAGAGATGACCCCGAGTGGGCAGCAGCCATGGCATCGCTAACAGTCAGTGAGAAAATAAAGATTAAGCCATCAAGACGTCAACACAAGGAAAATTAAAAGGAAGGTAGGACAATAGTTCAGCAACTAGTGTCCTCGATACCCCAAAACGCCGTGACAAGTACGTCAAACAAACGAAAAGAACGGGTTAAAAGGACACAAAGGAAAACCGTCACCTTTGAGGACCAGGATCGGAAAGGCGAAGAGGTTGAACGAAACCTGGGGCAAGGAAGTTTGTCCGGGGAGAAGGACGTTGATGGGAACAGGCGAAATTATCAAAAAGACCCGGAACAAGAAAGTGTGTCCGGGGAGTTAGGTGTAGAGGAAAATTTTCAAGCTGAGGAACAAGACCTGGAGGATAAAGTTTTTCCTGGGGAGTTCAGATGGATGAGGAAAGCGCATAAAACTGACCCCGAAGAAGAAACATGCTCAGGGACAGGTCCTTCCGTTGAATGCAACTCGAGGAATTCAGGAATTGATACTTACTCAGACAGGAACTCGAGCACAGGATCGGAATTATCAGAGCTAGCGATCCACACGTTGCTAGTGGAGACTCGAGCAAGAGACTTGGACAGAGAGGTATATCAAGACGCTGACAGTGATCGCTACCTGCTACGTAGCGAAAGATTCTTTGACAACGCAGCTGATGATCTAGAAACATTAGCGGTATCGAGACGATCGATGAGTTGGTTCCCGCAGAAAGAAGTAGTCAGGACTGATCTTCAACCCTTCAGGCAAAAGACAGAACCATTGCCAAAATTTTGGTGCGTGAAGATAAAATATGAAATGAATAGTCAGTTGAAATGAAATGAATAGTCAGTTGAGGGTCATGAGGACGTACTTGAAGGCGAGATACAGACTCTCAGACCTACTAAGAGCACAAAAAAATGACCGCATGACTATTATCTTGAAAAGGTGGGTCGAAAATCGAATACCAGACAAAGGTGACCTGGAGGAAGACATTTACCGTATTCTGAGACAGTACTTTATGCAAAAGAGGGACTTTTATATCTGGTCAAGGACGGGATCGTGGCTTGTAAGAGAAGAGAAGAAGACAAAGTCCTGTACAAAGCCGCAACTCTATCAGACAGAACTTTTATTCAGGTCGCATGATCAGATGGGCCATCAGTACATACCACAAAGTATACCAGAGGATCCTGGAAAGCTTTGAGTGGCCTGGGATGAAGAAGGCACGCGAGAAGTGGCTAACAGCATGTCTGTCATGCCAACAGGTCAAGGATCCGAGGAAATTGCGGTTTCTTTTGCAGTCCTTCGAGTCATCTGAATTCAAAGAGGTGGTGCAGGTTGACCACCAGAAAATATGTATCACAGACAGTGGCTATAATCAGGTCTTGGTCTTGATAGACCACTTCAAGAAGTATGCAGAGGCCGTGCCCTGTATAACTGCCTCAGCAGAAGAGACGTGCGATCATCTAATCAATACGTGGATCGCGAGACATGGTTGTCCGGTGACGTTTCAATTCGATTACGAAACAGCTTTTGTGGGAGAACTTACGAAAGAGCTCATGCGACGCTCACAGGTGACTCAATTTCACTCCACGACATACCATCCCTAGGCGAATGGCTTAGTGGAGAGGCAAAATCGGACGCTGGTGTCGATGCTGAGTGTATATTGTTCCAAGTACATGACCGATTGGGACAGATACCTTCCACAGGCAATGGGAGCCTACAAGAGCACGCAACACTCTACCACCGGAGTTAGTCCACATATGATGTTAACCGGACACGAGAAGTCTTTGCCCTTGACTTTCTTCTACCCAGAGTATGAGGGGAAGACAACATCACCACAGGTCTATGTAAGGGATGTGATTAGACGTCAGCAAGAACTAAACGACTTGTGTCGACGGAATAACCAGCAAGCACAGGCAAGGCAGAGGAAAAGGTTTGATAAAAAGGCAGCTGGTGCAAAAGCTTACTCGGTAGGAGATTATGTATGAGTGTTTCAAAACGTTATACCACCGAAAGGAACGAAAAAGCTCCTAAAGAAGCGGAGGAGACCCTTCACGAATACGGAAGTGCACCAGGAGGGACGTTTTTATAGACTGAGTACCGGCCAAGCTGCTCACTTCGAAAAAATTAAGCACAAAACCCATCTACGGAAGACTGGTGTATACCTGCAGACACGGAAGAGGGGGACTATCTGATGATGGACCCTGCCTGTGAGGTCAATGAGAAGGGCACCAGGCGAAAGAATGACGGGAATGAGGTCTTAGAGGAAGGATCAAGTCCACCACCGGACCTGGATCCCAATGAGGTGATTGATGCAGATGAAGAATTCTTACTCTACGCAGAAGAGGACTGGCAAGACCCCGATCAGATGGAGGTCCCCCAGAGTTTGGAACCAGATCTTCCATTTACGATATAGACTCGACAGAGTGGCAGGACAAGACTCACAAGAAATACAATCCTTACGGAGATGACTTCGTAGTGGACAGAATAGATCTGAAAAAGATAGTGGAAGAATTGGTAGGTCTAGAAGAAATAACCGTATCACAAGACATCGACATAGCCGACGACCGCGACGAGGACTGGATCGATGACCGGTCTAAATCTGAGGCAGAAGTAGATGACTAGCAACAACAAGTTTACGAACAAGATTTGGCGAATCTGCGTGTCTGGGAATGGCTGAAGGAAATGACGTCGGACCCAAAGGAGACCAATGTCCTGATTCAAGATGTAGACAGTGAGAGCATGAAATACATAAAGACCGAAAGGGATGATCCTTCCAGGACTGCCCAGCAAAGGCAATTACTCCTTCCTGTATCCAAACTCGATTTAAAATCCGTTCTGCGATCGACGGGGACGTCGATGGATATTTTTGCCCGGAGAGTAGGGGTAGGACTTAGCCCCACTGAAAAACTATTTTAAAAAAATTAAGAATTTTAAGAGAATATAAAAACAGAGAATTCCTTTGGAGGCAATGACGAGGAATAGGAGGCGTAGCAGGCTTGCCTCTGGCGGCGTTGCAGATACCGCGAAAGTATTTATGCTCCTTGTTGACGAGGGCGACGGAGAAGCGGCATCTGGACCCGGAGAACTTGGTCTTGTCCTTGACAAGACGGAGAGACTTCCTTGTGGAAAGGGAGGTAAAGGAAATCTCGCCCCTAGTATACGACCCAAACCGAGCACGACTACATCCACGGGAGCTGTATGCACTGATACGCGTTATATTTTCTGATACTAACAAACATGTATACTCACATAAGAAATATTACTTGAGTATAGGATGAGTTTAGGTTGCACGCAGGAAGGTGTCATACTAAGTGTGTTGTGTCTGATATGTGTGTTGTGTTATGTTATTAAGACCCTGGGTAAGAAGGGATTAGTGACCATGAAAAACCGAATGACTATCTTAGGAAAAGATCCAACATTTGGACTGTACTTTTTAAGTCGAAATCCAAAATTTCAGCTATAAACTGATTTTAATATATTTCAAGATCAAAATTTTTTTATCTGACTGTTTTAAATAAATTTTAATACATAATTAGAGTAATGCTGACAAATGTGATATTCGTGACCTCTTTTCTAGATCCTGATTGATCATTTAATCATTCATCAGATTTCAATTGCACAAACTGATAATCGAACCGAATTTAACGAAATGGACAACTTCGATTTGAACGAATTGATAGACCTAGCGGAGGCATATATAGGACCGAGAGGTAGTCATGTCGCTGGTCGTCTTAAAAAACATCTTAGGCATGATAGCCGAGGTTTCCGCTCCACGGAAGTCTTATTCTTGGCCGCGTATGAAGAAAGAGGAGTACTAGACCGCCCAAACATGAGGGTAATGAGGCGGAGAAACGTGGCCATCTCAGGAAGTGACTTGGCGAACGAGCCTGAATTGGGAAGCTCCAGGACCTACCAGCCAGGTGAGATGCCTCTACCAATCAAGCCTAGGCCTTGTCTGAGATGAATGTATCAGGAGATGAACAGCGAGACTGCCTCGTCTAGTTCACAACTGAGAGCAGCCGTGCCACCAAAGAGGGCGAGAGTAGAAGAAGAAGTTCAGACCAACGAAACGATGCAAGACCTCAACGGAACGATAGAAGAGTTGGAGAAGACCAGAAGGGAGCTAGATCAAGTGACGAAGACTATGCTCAGAGTAGAAGAAGACCGGGATATGTGGAAGAACTGTTTGAAAATTGCACCAAAAAACAGGGTCAGGAAATAGAACGCTTGCGTCAAGAATATAAAGAGCAGCCGGAACGGCTGGCGTTGACGACGGCAGTTTCTAGGTTAGGGGGCACGAAGGTTGAGATTGCCCGCTCATTCGTCGTTTCTTCTTTCTTTAACACTCCCGTGTCAAAGAGCTGACTTCCGTTTCATCCAGTTGCTCCTGGAAGACTCGGTTCATCGAAGCTTGTCCCTCTATTTTATCAAGTCCCCGATGGAGCTCCTAACGCCTCGCGAACTAAGTCAGGCGACGGAAATGCGACCCCCGATTACGACAGGAAGATTGACAGTCCCGGACCAAAGTGACACCCTAGGTGACCCAGTCTTGGAGCAGACAGTGCGGAAATTGATAGAAACAACTGGAAGACTAGTCGCTAATAGGAATGCGCCAGGTTCCGGGGTGACTGCACCCTATGGAAGAATAGACGACACGGGCAGAGTGGAACTCTGCCGAGAAACGATAAAGAAAACGGGAGTTGACAGACTCACGTTACCAGCAAAGACATCTAGAGCCCCTGGGAGGAAAATAAGAGAATTGCCAATGATGAAAGTGTCCCGAGTGTTTGACGTGCAGAAGAACAACCAGGTGAAGAAAAACTTCACAGGAGTTCCGGATGCGGATCCGAGAGCCTGCTTTAATTGATCGACTTGGAGTCCGGCGATAAACATGCAAAAACCGCCGCTCGGGACATCCCATTTGAAACTGGGTGACAGTTTGGTGAGAGTTCTCCAAAACCTGAGAACATCTTGGATCAACACGGTGATGGGCTTTGGGGGTGCCGCGATAGCCCAGCTATTTCGTATGGTGGAGCTAATGAACATTGGGAGGATCCCTATCATAATGATCCTAATAGGGATAAACAACGTCTCCAGGGACTCAGATGCGGAAGAGGCACAATGGGAATCGATGATGGTGTGCCTATTCACTACTCTCTGCCAGAAATTCAAGTGCGCGGTATTGAAAGTCTGCACCGCACCAATGAGCACGAGAACGTTGACATCGACAGGAAGGAGGCATACTGAAGGAGTCATCAGGTGGAACAACAAACTGAGAAATCTGGCGAGTCGGAATGCTGGACGGATGATCTTTATGGACATGAACACGAGCTAAGAGCTATGGATCAGGCCAGACGAACCACCGATGGGATCCACTTTGATAGTATAGAGGGACAAGCTTGGATGAAACAAGTCTTCCAGGAGCGACTGAATGAAATGGAAGTCGAGCTCTTTGACACGGGAGTGCTAAAGAAAGAAGAAACGACGAATGAGCGTGACATTCAGGCCGTAAGGCTCTAGCGAGCCAGGACAAAAGACGGATGTACAGGACCGATTGGGAGAAGCGCCAGTAAGAAGAACCATTCATCCAAGGCAAAGATTGAGACCTGTCAATCCGATTACGAAGACAACAAGTACCTCGAGACCGGAAACGAGATCAGAGACTAGATCAGATACTACGAGTACCAGCCGAGAAGAGCGACGACGAGACAGGAGCTCTATGATGTGGTCGAGGCCCATACCTTCTCCCTGGCATTGTACGAACAGGACCTGATAAAATTGAACCTTCAGACGGTAAAGTTTGCAGCAGATGCCATAAGGATGCTAAATGGAGCGAGAGTATCCGTCAACGGACTGTACTCAATCGCAGGCGTGGACTGGTTGATAGCAGCTAGCATAAATTTCAGCTCCACGACCGCCTTGAGATTCGCTGATTTAGAGGGACCGCCCTCAAACAACAAAATGAGTCCAGTAAATGCAAGATCTTTGCATCATGTGAAACTGAATCATGGAAAAGTAAATCGAGAGGAAAGGCCCGGAAGATTCTTGACAACGAGGGCACCAATAGGACAACAGGAAAATGCTCAAGCAAACACGAGCACCCCCAGGTCACGTCAAAGATAGAGCGTACCCGAAACAGGTGACTCAAGAAGGCGATGTTCAGAGATATGGTCGGATGAAGGTGATTAGGAAAGACGAGACCATCTTTGCAGCGTATGATAAAGCAGAAATGAGAAAAGCAAAGATTATGATAGTTGCGAACTCAGACTTCGTACATACCTCCAAGTCTCTGTTTTGGCCTGAAATTATAATGTTGGCAGCGGTCAAATTGGACCTAATGCAGTCGGTGTCAATGGCAATCGGGGTACAACGACAGAGAGAAATGAATCCGATCACGATCGTATTTGCCGGCATAATTGACCATCTACACAGTAGGGGTTTCCTGAGCAGACTCAGAGAGCCTACAACGGTCCAAGACGCAGTATGGCCAGCGATAAAGCATATTCTCAAATCGATGGGTGAAGTAGAGTGGACACCCTGAAAGAAGGTGCATTCCCCAAGATAACACCGAGAGTTGTATTTGCACTGTCTCCGGGATATGCACATCTCCCGGATGAACTGAAGTTTGTATACGCGATGGTGGCGTTGCTCTCGGAAGGGAAATATGACGTGATCATATCTGCCCCAAATCTGGAATACAGATGGAGAACCTAGGACCACTTAGGGCGGAATTACCTGCGGTGTGGTCTGACATCTCGAATGCGATACGAGGATCAAAGGACCATTCACTACACATAGTAGTGTTAGACGAAGTACTGGGGTTGGAACTGTCCAACTTCAGCGACAGCATAAAACAAAACCAGGAAGTGACAATAGTAGCGATGTCTAACGACTTATGGTTCCGAGGAATGGAAGTAAAAAAGGAAGGAGAAAGAAGGAAGAATTCCAAGGAGACGAGAGCTCACTTGGAAGCGATGGTCTTGAGAACGAAACCAGAGGCTAACAAGTGGCTGCACTTGACCCCTCGAATAGCCGCCTTGTGCACGGATGCTTCCGAGCGAGGCCCAGTGATGATCAGGTTGATCCATGCCTACCTGGTGAAAGAGATAAACTTGGCCGAAAATGCTGAAGAGAAGTCAGCCGAGTTCGTAAACAGAGTGTGCCAAGTTACCCTGGAAGCTTTCTGGACACAGAATGTAAAGGGATTAGAAGGCTTTGACCGGACTTACAGCATGCTGGAAGGGTTGGGAGCCGGATGGACCGCGTCCTTCCTGGCAAAAAAATTACCCATCGCTTTCTCGATACCTGATAAAAGAATTCATCAAAGCAGTCGTAGAAGTATCGATCGTTGAATTACTAGCCCTGTTCGTGACGTTTGGAGCAAAGAACTTCGTTAGAGGACCAGTGACACTGCTCACTGAAGGAGTGCAGAACTTGCGAACAGATGGGCTTCTAACGTTAATTGCGATAACGCACGGGAACTTGGGAGGATTGATGAATCTGACACGCTACCCGAAGCAAATGTAAGAGAACGTGAGGAAGTTTGACGTGAAGCAACCAACTGATTCCTGGACCAAGATAAGAGATGTGCGACATTCTCATATCCAATACCTCCTGCAGCAGAATCGCTTTGGAACAGGAGAGGACGAGACAATTCAGAAGGAAGAAGACGTGCCCCTGTTAACTGACCTGAGCTTGGCTATGAGGACCGATCCCTTAGCATTGATCAGAGGAGCCACGGAGTTCGTGACAGTCTGATACGGTCCGGCATTCACGTTTGCGTTCCCCGACGTTAAGGTGGAGCCGTACAGGAGGTCGATGTTGCACCTGAACCTCATATCAGCAGTGGACTGAAGTGAAGACTACGAGCGATAATGAGTGAGGACTTGTTATTGGCGAAGATATCAGAGCTGAAGATAACCGTCATAAACTTTGATGATCACTTCCGTAACAGGATGGGAGTAATGGACAGAGGGCACATCGAGGTATTACCGAAGCTCTGGAATCTAAGGCTCTATGATAAGACGAACGGCGAAGTTACGAGAATTCCTCGACTGACTGCAGCATATCACAAATTGAGGGAAGAAGCTTAAGGCTGGGGTGATCACAAGAACTGCCAAAAGAGATCCCTGAGTTCCCTTTGATTAGAAGGATGTTGCTCGGAGCAGACTCCGTAGTACAAACCCCTAGGTTGAGAGCCTTTGAAACTGATGAAAGAAGGGTAGCGAAATTTTCCGAGATGATAGACCAGTGCTTCGTGGGCAGAAACGCCGCAGTGCTGCAGCATACGCAATTTGCCTACACGGACGAGACACCGAGGAGACGAATGAACAAGGCAGCTACTCCGAAGCCTGGACGATTTGACGAGGAGTGGGCGAAACTGGAACTGGCGCCAATGGCCATGAGAGCCAACGCGGACTTACAAGAAGCCTAATCTTGAAAGTGTAAAACCAGAGTTAATGCTGGGTGGAACACTACAAAATAGAACCATGCTAGCACCCATCGGCTGTGAAGAAGTCAAGGTAGTGCAAGGAGAGGAGGCAGATCAGTCAGCTGGCAGACTAGTTGTACCGAAGTTTCCAGATGGAGTAAGGGATGAAGAGCAAGGGCCTTCGAGTTCAGGAAAAAATTCAAGACGAGAAGATGGACAGGGAGCAAGCCGTCGATCGTATGGGCCTATGCAACAGGATCCCGATCAGGCTGAGAAAGAGGACGACAAAGCTTCGACAGGCGGGATGTCCAGCCTGGACTTCAAATTCCCCAGCGACGCTGAAAACGGCACAGACACGTTATAAGCGACAACTGAGCCAGCAGACGAGGGAAATTCCACGCTGGAACCTCCGTCAGCCTTCATGGAAATGAACAGGAATTTGCCGGAGAGCAGCTCTCTGAGTAATTCTAGAAATGCCGAAAAGAAACTCTTAATGGAATCACCAAGGAGAAGAAGAATAGAAGGCACTGACAGAGTATCTTTCTCGGGAACGTTAACCGAAGAAGAGTCGGCAAGTTCATCATTGATACCAAGAAAATAGGACGGTATGCAGTATGAACAGAGTTGCCTTCATGGAAGAGGTCTAAGCAATAGTTCAGAGCTACGAAATTCAGTCTATTCGGAAAATATGTCTCAACAGACCACTAATGCGGAATCTCCTTGGCAAACTCAATGAGGTTGGGAGCTCAATGAGGAGGTTGAGCGAGTTACTGATTGACTCGGCCACTGACGAAAGTGAGGCAAACTCTCCTATAAAAATGACGCAGCAAGAAGACAAGGAAGAAGTTGTATATCTGTCAAGAACCCGAAAGGGAACGATGCAATCAAAGATGGTGATTGGCAGGATTAAAGAAATGAAAATGAAACTTGGCAGCAGAGTGACATTGAGGAAAGCTGGAAAAACAAAAGTGGATTCCGAATTCTCGATAAAAGCAGTCAACTCAGCCAAGAGAAAACGCGTCGAAGAAATCATGGACATGGGACAGGTTGACACAGATTGCAATGGCACTGACAGAAAGTTGACTGATGTGGCGATGATGCCACCCATTCTCATGGCAAGATTAAAATCAGTCAGTTACAAAACCAAGAGGAGTGACCGCACTCTGACTGGAGCAACGTTAGAAATGGAGATACTCAGCCAATGTGGAGAGAGTACCCTACACGATTTCAAACCGTCTCCCATGAACCATGGAAAGAGAAGCGTCATAGGACGGCTAGTCCCAGTGGAAAATAACCCACTGACAGTGTCGGGAACTGTATCGAATGATGAACCCGCTGGTGGATACATGGATATGATGGAATACAGAAACTCGGCCAGAGGAAACTTAATTGCTCTGGAAAACAAAAGTGCTATGGAAGGTTATTTAGAGACGATGATGCAAAGCACGACCCTAAAGCAGAAGGCATACGGAACTCTGGTATCTTCTGAAATGCACGCGGAAACGATAGAGCAGTTGGTGAACCTACCGTGGAGAGCAGTAAGGTTACGGTAATTTGAAGAAGATATGAGAACCACTCCGAAGATACACGCTCTGATAGCGACACCCTGTGTGAGAACAGAGTTTTAACTGAGATTTGCTTGATGCAAGACTGGACTGACACGCGAGGAAAAAGATTCGGAAGAAACAAAAAGATAGAAGGGAGAAAAGGTGTTCTTAATGAGGAGTATGAGAGATTTGATATCACAAGAAGGAGCGGCAGTAGCGTGGGCGAAGCGGAGAGACGCTCTCTGTTTCATTCGATTCATGATAGAACGAATATCAGTGCCAGAATTGAACACTTGTGTCAAGATGCTAAGAGAAGGCGATGAATGAGCGAAAGCCTTGCTCTTACTAGCACTTTTGGACATCTATCAGAGTAAACCGATGCGAGTGAATATGAAGGAGCCTGTATAGCTGGAACCGAAGAAGAAGTTCGATGAGATAAGGAGATTCTCTAACAAGGAGATGAGGCTCACAAAAGAATCTATGGGAGCACCGCCGAAGTGCAGTGAATAGAGTGGACCGATCAGGAAGAAATCATACAGTTATGTATCCGGATTCGTAGGGATGGCGTACAACCCTTTCATAAATGAAGTCATACGCGATTGCTTCTTTGATGACGAGCAAGCAGTGTTGCTAAGATTCTGGACGTCAAGAATTGCAACGATAAGAAGCGCTGCTAATCAGCAGACTAAGCTGGGACTTGTGCTGGAAGAAAAAGTGACTGCACCTTCAGTGCCGAAATCTGACAACCGAGTGGAATTTGGATTGGGATTTTCGGACAAACTGCTAAGAGCGAGTCTAATGGTGGTGTGGGAACTGATGAAACCATCATGTTGTCCGAGTCCTAACGCCCATTCGATATTGTGTGCAAAACAAGACGTGCATAGGGAACTGAATTCAGACTGTAACTTGCGTGACTTGAACATCATTTACAATTTGATGATGATAGCCTCTAAGAGCAACGGAGAAGACATAGTAGAGTTGACTGGCTGGGAGGAGGACTGGGTTAAACCTGGTAGCTGTCTGACGGAAGTGTTTCGACTAGAGGGTCACATCTGTGAAGGTCTGGATTGCGTAAAGACCCTGTAGAAACAGCACAAGTCATTATTGATATTGTTTGGGAACATTGTGATGAAATCAAAAACGGAAACGGAATTGATTGCAAATTGCTATGGAGGAACCGAGGTGAATCTAGTGACTGCACTAGGTTTCTACAGCATGTTTGGTTCTTTAGAGTCACTATTGAATCTAGAACAAAAGCATGAGATGGTCACGACCATCATTGTAGAAGTTTTTTCGGGAGTTTTGCAAACCGAGCAAAAGTATCTTGGAAAATGGAGAGAAACGATCGAGGCGGAATTGAATATCCAGCACATTGAAACCTATCGTAGACCGACGGGAGAGCGATATTTAGTGGGATCAACAATAACACCAATGTGCAAAAGCAGATACCCAGTGCATTTCGTAGTGGTGAATGTGAAGAGTACGAGGACGATCGTTGATCAAGCCTTTTCAGTGCCGAAATGCGTAAGACTAGCAAGAATGTCAGAAAAATCTTACAAGATATTGTGCAAAATGATCTCAGCAGTTCCAGAGAGAACCAAAGAAGAATTAGAATCGATACTGGGACAGAAATCATGGGATACGCCAGTGGGAATTTCAGTGACTTCGAAAGACAGAAGCAGAAAGGGTCAACAGTCACAGGTTACAATGCAGTAGATGAGAATGATGAGGTCCATCGAGTTATGATGGAAGTGGAACCACTACATGAAACGTCGGGAAAGCGTAATTGGAGAAGCATCAGGTTGACACATGATGAGTTCCCCTGCCATTGCTTGTTACAAACATGGTGATACCCCGGACGTAGTAACCTGGTGTTTATATGGGACTGTGGAGAGCTGCTCTCCATGGGTTTACCAGATTCGATTCATCACAGCCAGTAACGATAGTCATAGTGGGAGTTATGATGGCGATACGATGGCTGGAAGCTCATGTAAAAGAGAACAATAGACAAGAAACGCCTACGAAAGAGCAATTGCAGGAATTGTAATGTCTAAAAGATATATATCTTTTTGAGACAACGTGCAAAATCCTGAACATTGCGATGGAAGTGAAAAAGATATGGGCCAGAAGACGACTGAAGCCATGATTCAGAGCCAAAATGACTGCATGGTTGTACGAATATGCCAAGAAGCATATGTCGAAATACAGCAGAGTGTAAAGTGCGTATCAGCTGGACATTGTAGAAGCTTTTGTAACACGAGCTTTTGTAACTCATCGGAATGCAATAACCACCGCAGTGAAGAGGACGTCTAGGACAAGTGAATGAGACGGGAGAGAAAGAGAAGAAATGTTGAAGGAAGACTTGGAGAGAAACGTGACGCTCTCTGTTTCATTCGATTCATGATAGAACGAATATCAGTGCCAGCATTGAACACTTGTGTCAAGATGCTAAGAGAAGGCGATAAATGAGCGAAAGCCTTGCTCTTACTAGCACTTTTGGACATCTATCAGAGTAAACCGATGCGAGTGAATATGAAGGAGCCTGTATAGCTGGAACCGAAGAAGAAGTTTGATGAGATAAGGAGATTCTCTAACAAGGATATGAGGCTCACAAAAGAATCTATGGGAGCACCGCCGAAGTGCAGTGAAAAGAGTGGACCGATCAGGAAGAAATCATACAGTTACGTATCCGGATTCGTAGAGATGGCGTACAACCCTTTCATAAATGAAGTCATACGCGATTGCTTCTTTGATGACGAGCAAGCAGTGTTGCTAAGATTCTGGACGTCAAGAATTGCAACGATAAGAAGCGCTGCTAATCAGCAGACTAAGCTGGGACTTGTGCTGGAAGAAAAAGTGACTGCACCTTCAGTGCCGAAATCTGACAACCGAGTGGAATTTGGATTGGGATTTTCGGACAAACTGCTAAGAGCGAGTCTAATGGTGGTGTGGGAACTGATGAAACCATCATGTTGTCCGAGTCCTAACGCCCATTCGATATTGTGTGCAAAACAAGACGTGCATAGGGAACTGAATTCAGACTGTAACTTGCGTGACTTGAACATCATTTACAATTTGATGATGATAGCCTCTAAGAGCAACGGAGAAGACATAGTAGAGTTGACTGGCTGGGAGGAGGACTGGGTTAAACCTGGTAGCTGTCTGACGGAAGTGTTTCGACTAGAGGGTCACATCTGTGAAGGTCTGGATTGCGTAAAGACCCTGTAGAAACAGCACAAGTCATTATTGATGTTGTTTGGGAACATTGTGATGAAATCAAAAACGGAAACGGAATTGATTGCAAATTGCTATGGAGGAACCGAGGTGAATCTAGTGACTGCACTAGGTTTCTACAGCATGTTTGGTTCTTTAGAGTCACTATTGAATCTAGAACAAAAGCATGAGATGGTCACGACCATCAGTGTAGAAGTTTTTTCGGGAGTTTTGCAAACCGAGCAAAAGTATCTTGGAAAATGGAGAGAAACGATCGAGGCGGAATTGAATATCCAGCACATTGAAACCTATCGTAGACCGACGGGAGAGCGATATTTAGTGGGATCAACAATAACACCAATGTGCAAAAGCAGATACCCAGTGCATTTCGTAGTGGTGAATGTGAAGAGTACGAGGACGATCGTTGATCAAGCCTTTTCAGTGCCGAAATGCGTAAGACTAGCAAGAATGTCAGAAAAATCTTACAAGTTATTGTGCAAAATGTTCTCAGCAGTTCCAGAGAGAACCAAAGAAGAATTAGAATCGATACTGGGACAGAAATCATGGGATACGCCAGTGGGAATTTCAGTGACTTCGAAAGACAGAAGCAGAAAGGTTCAACAGTCACAGGTTACAATGCAGTAGATGAGAATGATGAGGTCCATCGAGTTATGATGGAAGTGGAACCACTACATGAAACGTCGGTAAAGCGTAATTGGAGAAGCATCAGGTTGACACATGATGAGTTCCCCTGCCATTGCTTGCTACAAACATGGTGATACCCCGGACGTAGTAACCTGGTGTTTATATGGGACTGTGGAGAGCTGCTCTCCATGGGTTTACCAGATTCGATTCATCACAGCCCGTAACGATAGTCATAGTGGGAGTTATGATGGCGATACGATGGCTGGAAGCTCATGTAAAAGAGAACAATAGACAAGAAACGCCTACGAAAGAGCAATTGCAGGAATTGTAATGTCTAAAAGATATATATCTTTTTGAGACAACGTGCAAAATCCTGAACATTGCGATGGAAGTGAAAAAGATATGGACCAGAAGACGACTGAAGCCAAGATTCAGAGCCAAAATGACTGCATGGTTGTACGAATATGCCAAGAAGCATATGTCGAAATACAGCAGAGTGTAAAGTGCGTATCAGCTGGACATTGTAGAAGCTTTTGTAACACGAGCTTTTGTAACTCATCGGAATGCAATAACCACGGCAGTGAAGAGGACGTCTAGGACAAGTGAATGAGACGGGAGAGAAAGAGAAGAAATGTTGAAGGAAGACTTGGAGAGAAACGTGACGCTCTCTGTTTCATTCGATTCATGATAGAACGAATATCAGTGCCAGCATTGAACAATTGTGTCAAGATGCTAAGAGAAGGCGATAAATGAGCGAAAGCCTTGCTCTTACTAGCACTTTTGGACATCTATCAGAGTAAACCGATGCGAGTGAATATGAAGGAGCCTGTATAGCTGGAACCGAAGAAGAAGTTTGATGAGATAAGGAGATTCTCTAACAAGGAGATGAGGCTCACAAAAGAATCTATGGGAGCACCGCCGAAGTGCAGTGAATAGAGTGGACCGATCAGGAAGAAATCATACAGTTACGTATCCGGATTCGTAGGGATGGCGTACAACCCTTTCATAAATGAAGTCATACGCGATTGCTTCTTTGATGACGAGCAAGCAGTGTTGCTAAGATTCTGTACGTCAAGAATTGCAACGATAAGAAGCGCTGCTAATCAGCAGACTAAGCTGGGACTTGTGCTGGAAGAAAAAGTGACTGCACCTTCAGTGCCGAAATCTGACAACCGAGTGGAATTTGGATTGGGATTTTCGGACAAACTGCTAAGAGCGAGTCTAATCATCATGTTGTCCGAGTCCTAACGCCCATTCGATATTGCGTGCAACACAAGACGTGCATAGGGAACTGAAGTCAGACTGTAACTTGCGTGACTTGAACATCATTTACAATTTGATGATGATAGCCTCTAAGAGCAACGGAGAAGACATAGTAGAGTTGACTGGCTGGGAGGAGGACTGGGTTAAACCTGGTAGCCGTCTGGCGGAAGTCTTTCGACTAGAGGGTCACATCTGTGAAGGTATGGATTGCGTAAAGGCCCTGTAGAAACAGCACAAGTCATTATTGATATTGTTTGGGAACATTGTGATGAAATCAAAAACGGAAACGGAATTGATTGCAAATTGCTATGGAGGAACCGAGGTGAATCTAGTGACTGCACTAGGTTTCTACAGCATGTTTGGTTCTTTAGAGTCACTATTGAATCTAGAACAAAAGCATGAGATGGTCACGACCATCAGTGTAGAAGTTTTTTCGGGAGTTTTGCAAACCGAGCAAAAGTATCTTGGAAAATGGAGAGAAACGATCGAGGCGGAATTGAACATCCGGCACATTGAAACCTATCGTAGACCGACGGGAGAGCGATATTTAGTGGGATCAACAATAACACCAATGTGCAAAAGCAGATACCCAGTGCATTTCGTAGTGGTGAATGTGAAGAGTACGAGGACGATCGTTGATCAAGCCTTTTCAGTGCCGAAATGCGTAAGACTAGCAAGAATGTCAGAAAAATCTTACAAGATAATGTGCAAAATGATCTCAGCAGTTCCAGAGAGAACCAAAGAAGAATTAGAATCGATACTGGGACAGAAATCATGGGATACGCCAGTGGGAATTTCAGTGACTTCGAAAGACAGAAGCAGAAAGGGTCAACAGTCACAGGTTACAATGCAGTAGATGAGAATGATGAGGTCCATCGAGTTATGATGGAAGTGGAACCACTACATGAAACGTCGGGAAAGCGTAATTGGAGAAGCATCAGGTTGACACATGATGAGTTCCCCTGCCATTGCTTGTTACAAACATGGTGATACCCCGGACGTAGTAACCTGGTGTTTATATGGGACTGTGGAGAGCTGCTCTCCATGGGTTTACCAGATTCGATTCATCACAGCCAGTAACGATAGTCATAGTGGGAGTTATGATGGCGATACGATGGCTGGAAGCTCATGTAAAAGAGAACAATAGACAAGAAACGCCTACGAAAGAGCAATTGCAGGAATTGTAATGTCTAAAAGATATATATCTTTTTGAGACAACGTGCAAAATCCTGAACATTGCGATGGAAGTGAAAAAGATATGGGCCAGAAGACGACTGAAGCCATGATTCAGAGCCAAAATGACTGCATGGTTGTACGAATATGCCAAGAAGCATATGTCGAAATACAGCAGAGTGTAAAGTGCGTATCAGCTGGACATTGTAGAAGCTTTTGTAACACGAGCTTTTGTAACTCATCGGAATGCAATAACCACCGCAGTGAAGAGGACGTCTAGGACAAGTGAATGAGACGGGAGAGAAAGAGAAGAAATGTTGAAGGAAGACTTGGAGAGAAACGTGACGCTCTCTGTTTCATTCGATTCATGATAGAACGAATATCAGTGCCAGCATTGAACACTTGTGTCAAGATGCTAAGAGAAGGCGATAAATGAGCGAAAGCCTTGCTCTTACTAGCACTTTTGGACATCTATCAGAGTAAACCGATGCGAGTGAATATGAAGGAGCCTGTATAGCTGGAACCGAAGAAGAAGTTTGATGAGATAAGGAGATTCTCTAACAAGGATATGAGGCTCACAAAAGAATCTATGGGAGCACCGCCGAAGTGCAGTGAAAAGAGTGGACCGATCAGGAAGAAATCATACAGTTACGTATCCGGATTCGTAGAGATGGCGTACAACCCTTTCATAAATGAAGTCATACGCGATTGCTTCTTTGATGACGAGCAAGCAGTGTTGCTAAGATTCTGGACGTCAAGAATTGCAACGATAAGAAGCGCTGCTAATCAGCAGACTAAGCTGGGACTTGTGCTGGAAGAAAAAGTGACTGCACCTTCAGTGCCGAAATCTGACAACCGAGTGGAATTTGGATTGGGATTTTCGGACAAACTGCTAAGAGCGAGTCTAATGGTGGTGTGGGAACTGATGAAACCATCATGTTGTCCGAGTCCTAACGCCCATTCGATATTGTGTGCAAAACAAGACGTGCATAGGGAACTGAATTCAGACTGTAACTTGCGTGACTTGAACATCATTTACAATTTGATGATGATAGCCTCTAAGAGCAACGGAGAAGACATAGTAGAGTTGACTGGCTGGGAGGAGGACTGGGTTAAACCTGGTAGCTGTCTGACGGAAGTGTTTCGACTAGAGGGTCACATCTGTGAAGGTCTGGATTGCGTAAAGACCCTGTAGAAACAGCACAAGTCATTATTGATATTGTTTGGGAACATTGTGATGAAATCAAAAACGGAAACGGAATTGATTGCAAATTGCTATGGAGGAACCGAGGTGAATCTAGTGACTGCACTAGGTTTCTACAGCATGTTTGGTTCTTTAGAGTCACTATTGAATCTAGAACAAAAGCATGAGATGGTCACGACCATCAGTGTAGAAGTTTTTTCGGGAGTTTTGCAAACCGAGCAAAAGTATCTTGGAAAATGGAGAGAAACGATCGAGGCGGAATTGAATATCCAGCACATTGAAACCTATCGTAGACCGACGGGAGAGCGATATTTAGTGGGATCAACAATAACACCAATGTGCAAAAGCAGATACCCAGTGCATTTCGTAGTGGTGAATGTGAAGAGTACGAGGACGATCGTTGATCAAGCCTTTTCAGTGCCGAAATGCGTAAGACTAGCAAGAATGTCAGAAAAATCTTACAAGTTATTGTGCAAAATGTTCTCAGCAGTTCCAGAGAGAACCAAAGAAGAATTAGAATCGATACTGGGACAGAAATCATGGGATACGCCAGTGGGAATTTCAGTGACTTCGAAAGACAGAAGCAGAAAGGTTCAACAGTCACAGGTTACAATGCAGTAGATGAGAATGATGAGGTCCATCGAGTTATGATGGAAGTGGAACCACTACATGAAACGTCGGTAAAGCGTAATTGGAGAAGCATCAGGTTGACACATGATGAGTTCCCCTGCCATTGCTTGCTACAAACATGGTGATACCCCGGACGTAGTAACCTGGTGTTTATATGGGACTGTGGAGAGCTGCTCTCCATGGGTTTACCAGATTCGATTCATCACAGCCCGTAACGATAGTCATAGTGGGAGTTATGATGGCGATACGATGGCTGGAAGCTCATGTAAAAGAGAACAATAGACAAGAAACGCCTACGAAAGAGCAATTGCAGGAATTGTAATGTCTAAAAGATATATATCTTTTTGAGACAACGTGCAAAATCCTGAACATTGCGATGGAAGTGAAAAAGATATGGACCAGAAGACGACTGAAGCCAAGATTCAGAGCCAAAATGACTGCATGGTTGTACGAATATGCCAAGAAGCATATGTCGAAATACAGCAGAGTGTAAAGTGCGTATCAGCTGGACATTGTAGAAGCTTTTGTAACACGAGCTTTTGTAACTCATCGGAATGCAATAACCACGGCAGTGAAGAGGACGTCTAGGACAAGTGAATGAGACGGGAGAGAAAGAGAAGAAATGTTGAAGGAAGACTTGGAGAGAAACGTGACGCTCTCTGTTTCATTCGATTCATGATAGAACGAATATCAGTGCCAGCATTGAACAATTGTGTCAAGATGCTAAGAGAAGGCGATAAATGAGCGAAAGCCTTGCTCTTACTAGCACTTTTGGACATCTATCAGAGTAAACCGATGCGAGTGAATATGAAGGAGCCTGTATAGCTGGAACCGAAGAAGAAGTTTGATGAGATAAGGAGATTCTCTAACAAGGAGATGAGGCTCACAAAAGAATCTATGGGAGCACCGCCGAAGTGCAGTGAATAGAGTGGACCGATCAGGAAGAAATCAAACAGTTACGTATCCGGATTCGTAGGGATGGCGTACAACCCTTTCATAAATGAAGTCATACGCGATTGCTTCTTTGATGACGAGCAAGCAGTGTTGCTAAGATTCTGTACGTCAAGAATTGCAACGATAAGAAGCGCTGCTAATCAGCAGACTAAGCTGGGACTTGTGCTGGAAGAAAAAGTGACTGCACCTTCAGTGCCGAAATCTGACAACCGAGTGGAATTTGGATTGGGATTTTCGGACAAACTGCTAAGAGCGAGTCTAATCATCATGTTGTCCGAGTCCTAACGCCCATTCGATATTGCGTGCAACACAAGACGTGCATAGGGAACTGAAGTCAGACTGTAACTTGCGTGACTTGAACATCATTTACAATTTGATGATGATAGCCTCTAAGAGCAACGGAGAAGACATAGTAGAGTTGACTGGCTGGGAGGAGGACTGGGTTAAACCTGGTAGCCGTCTGGCGGAAGTCTTTCGACTAGAGGGTCACATCTGTGAAGGTATGGATTGCGTAAAGGCCCTGTAGAAACAGCACAAGTCATTATTGATATTGTTTGGGAACATTGTGATGAAATCAAAAACGGAAACGGAATTGATTGCAAATTGCTATGGAGGAACCGAGGTGAATCTAGTGACTGCACTAGGTTTCTACAGCATGTTTGGTTCTTTAGAGTCACTATTGAATCTAGAACAAAAGCATGAGATGGTCACGACCATCAGTGTAGAAGTTTTTTCGGGAGTTTTGCAAACCGAGCAAAAGTATCTTGGAAAATGGAGAGAAACGATCGAGGCGGAATTGAACATCCGGCACATTGAAACCTATCGTAGACCGACGGGAGAGCGATATTTTGTCGGATTAACAATAACACCAATGTGCAAAAGCAGATACCCAGTGCATTTCGTAGTGGTGAATGTGAAGAGTACGAGGACGATCGTTGATCAAGCCTTTTCAGTGCCGAAATGCGTAAGACTAGCAAGAATGTCAGAAAAATCTTACAAGTTATTGTGCAAAATGTTCTCAGCAGTTCCAGAGAGAACCAAAGAAGAATTAGAATCGATACTGGGACAGAAATCATGGGATACGCCAGTGGGAATTTCAGTGACTTCGAAAGACAGAAGCAGAAAGGGTCAACAGTCACAGGTTACAATGCAGTAGATGAGAATGATGAGGTCCATCGAGTTATGATGGAAGTGGAACCACTACATGAAACGTCGGGAAAGCGTAATTGGAGAAGCATCAGGTTGACACATGATGAGTTCCCCTGCCATTGCTTGCTACAAACATGGTGATACCCCGGACGTAGTAACCTGGTGTTTATATGGGACTGTGGAGAGCTGCTCTCCATGGGTTTACCAGATTCGATTCATCACAGCCCGTAACGATAGTCATAGTGGGAGTTATGATGGCGATACGATGGCTGGAAGCTCATGTAAAAGAGAACAATAGACAAGAAACGCCTACGAAAGAGCAATTGCAGGAATTGTAATGTCTAAAAGATATATATCTTTTTGAGACAACGTGCAAAATCCTGAACATTGCGATGGAAGTGAAAAAGATATGGACCAGAAGACGACTGAAGCCATGATTCAGAGCCAAAATGACTGCATGGTTGTACGAATATGCCAAGAAGCATATGTCGAAATACAGCAGAGTGTAAAGTGCGTATCAGCTGGACATTGTAGAAGCTTTTGTAACACGAGCTTTTGTAACTCATCGGAATGCAATAACCACGGCAGTGAAGAGGACGTCTAGGACAAGTGAATGAGACGGGAGAGAAAGAGAAGAAATGTTGAAGGAAGACTTGGAGAGAAACGTGACGCTCTCTGTTTCATTCGATTCATGATAGAACGAATATCAGTGCCAGCATTGAACACTTGTGTCAAGATGCTAAGAGAAGGCGATAAATGAGCGAAAGCCTTGCTCTTAGTAGCACTTTTGGACATCTATCAGAGTAAACCGATGCGAGTGAATATGAAGGAGCCTGTATAGCTGGAACCGAAGAAGAAGTTTGATGAGATAAGGAGATTCTCTAACAAGGAGATGAGGCTCACAAAAGAATCTATGGGAGCACCGCCGAAGTGCAGTGAATAGAGTGGACCGATCAGGAAGAAATCATACAGTTACGTATCCGGATTCGTAGGGATGGCGTACAACCCTTTCATAAATGAAGTCATACGCGATTGCTTCTTTGATGACGAGCAAGCAGTGTTGCTAAGATTCTGGACGTCAAGAATTGCAACGATAAGAAGCGCTGCTAATCAGCAGACTAAGCTGGGACTTGTGCTGGAAGAAAAAGTGACTGCACCTTCAGTGCCGAAATCTGACAACCGAGTGGAATTTGGATTGGGATTTTCGGACAAACTGCTAAGAGCGAGTCTAATGGTGGTGTGGGAACTGATGAAACCATCATGTTGTCCGAGTCCTAACGCCCATTCGATATTGTGTGCAAAACAAGACGTGCATAGGGAACTGAATTCAGACTGTAACTTGCGTGACTTGAACATCATTTACAATTTGATGATGATAGCCTCTAAGAGCAACGGAAAAGACATAGTAGAGTTGACTGGCTGGGAGGAGGACTGGGTTAAACCTGGTAGCTGTCTGGCGGAAGTCTTTCGACTAGAGGGTCACATCTGTGAAGGTCTGGATTGCGTAAAGACCCTGTAGAAACAGCACAAGTCATTATTGATATTGTTTGGGAACATTGTGATGAAATCAAAAACAGAAACGGAATTGATTGCAAATTGCTATGGAGGAACCGAGGTGAATCTAGTGACTGCACTAGGTTTCTACAGCATGTTTGGTTCTTTAGAGTCACTATTGAATCTAGAACAAAAGCATGAGATGGTCACGACCATTAGTGTAGAAGTTTTTTCGGGAGTTTTGCAAACCGAGCAAAAGTATCTTGGAAAATGGCGAGAAACGATCGAGGCGGAATTGAATATCCGACACATTGAAACCTATCGTAGACCGACGGGAGAGCGATATTTAGTGGGATCAACAATAACACCAATGTGCAAAAGCAGATACCCAGTGCATTTCGTAGTGGTGAATGTGAAGAGTACGAGGACGATCGTTGATCAAGCCTTTTCAGTGCCGAAATACGTAAGACTAGCAAGAATGTCAGAAAAATCTTACAAGATATTGTGCAAAATGATCTCAGCAGTTCCAGAGAGAACCAAAGAAGAATTAGAATCGATACTGGGACAGAAATCATGGGATACGCCAGTGGGAATTTCAGTGACTTCGAAAGACAGAAGCAGAAAGGGTCAACAGTCACAGGTTACAATGCAGTAGATGAGAATGATGAGGTCCATCGAGTTATGATGGAAGTGGAACCACTACATGAAACGTCGGGAAAGCGTAATTGGAGAAGCATCAGGTTGACACATGATGAGTTCCCCTGCCATTGCTTGCTACAAACATGGTGATACCCCGGACGTAGTAACCTGGTGTTTATATGGGACTGTGGAGAGCTGCTCTCCATGGGTTTACCAGATTCGATTCATCACAGCCAGTAACGATAGTCATAGTGGGAGTTATGATGGCGATACGATGGCTGGAAGCTCATGTAAAAGAGAACAATAGACAAGAAACGCCTACGAAAGAGCAATTGCAGGAATTGTAATGTCTAAAAGATTTATATCTTTTTGAGACAACGTGCAAAATCCTGAACATTGCGATGGAAGTGAAAAAGATATGGGCCAAAAGACGACTGAAGCCATGATTCAGAGCCAAAATGACTGCATGGTTGTACGAATATGCCAAGAAGCATATGTCGAAATATAGCAGAGTGTAAAGTGCGTATCAGCTGGACATTGTAGAAGCTTTTGTAACACGAGCTTTTGTAACTCATCGGAATGCAATAACCACCGCAGTGAAGAGGACGTCTAGGACAAGTGAATGAGACGGGAGAGAAAGAGAAGAAATGTTGAAGGAAGACTTGGAGAGAAACGTGACGTTGTGCCTCCACAACAGCTTCTGCCGAAACAGGGAAACTAACGTTGATCCTCTACCTTGTTGTAAACAAAGAGTAGAAGAGCAGAAGTCAGAAAACAGCGTCAGAATAGCTACCAACGTATTGCAAGACACTGAGACTGAAAGTGCGGAGTCATTGTCGCGGAAGGAGGAGATGGAAAATTGACAGATGGCCGAAAAACAAGTTGCAAAAAAAAGAAAAACTAGAAAAAAAAAAGAAATTTTAGATTTTCTAAACGAGGATAACGAAGAGTTAACAAAGAAAGAAACAAAGACGCAACGAAAGAAAAGATTTTGAAACTTGCGTTAAAACAAAGACGCAACGAAAGAAAAGAATTGTTTTGTGTGAGAAAAACTCAAATTAGAAACAAAGCAACTAAGTTAGCAATTGAAACTAAAGAGAAAATATTAAGTTGAGTTTTGAAAAATAGAGAATTTATAAATTTGCATTGGAGTTTTAGTTAGTGGCTTTAGAGACATTTACAATTTATTAAGAAACTCTTGAGTGGAGAGCATATTAAATATTCCAGCCTGCATGATTGTTTTCAATCAGCCAAGACGACTGATCACTTTGTGGTGACATGAAAGGCTTGGGTAATCTGTTGAAAAGGGAGATTATTTCATAGTTCCTTCTAACCGCTGAGTTCCCTAAGTTTAATATTTAGGACCAATAACATCTAAATTTCCGAAGGGAAGTCACATAGTAGGATAATTTTAGTTTTGTTGGTTGGCAGGACCGTCCTGCGTGCCAACACTTTTTTAAACCTAGGAGAAAAATTTTTAAATCGGGACATAGACGTTGGAAGTCAGAAAAAAAGTTTTATATTAAGTTATATCCTCGAAAGTGCAGATTAGAAAAAAAATATGGAAGGCAGTGTAATATGATGCCATTTGTATTTTGCAGTGAGTCGATATGACGTGGATAAAAGTGATTTCCATCGAATTCTGTTCGATGGCACTGTACCACTTTGATGAAGACTACGAGACTCAATGAGGACATTGACCCGGCTGTCTGGGGAGTATGTGACATTCGACCAGAATGTGTCAAGATGCAAGTTCGAAATCGAAGTTTTATTTTAACATCGGTGTGGGACGATTGACCGTTTTAACAAATTAGAGGTCTTAATCGTTCATTCTGACGAACTCGGAAGGGTTAATTTGAACTTTCGAGTTAGTTTTCAAAAATTCGTTTCGAAATAAAGACACGTCACGACCTTGAGATTTCGCACCAACTGAAACGGCGAATCACAACACCGACAGCATTCTCAACGAGACCAACGTAAAAATTAGACAGAGATAATTCAGACGAGAAAAACAGACAATAAGAAGATTGTTGTGACCCACAGCCATTCCGAGTTGTAAAGATTGTGCCGCTACAATCGTTACAACGACAATCCCGAGAAAAAACTGTCAAGCCTTCGGAAAAATAAGGACGTTATTTGCCCGGGTTCCAGAATCCGGAGGGGTCTCGGGAGATAACTTAAACATTGTTTTAACAAACTTTTAGCTTTCTGGAGATATCCTGAATTGAATTTAATAACATCTAAATTCGTTTTCAGAGAAGCTAGGAGATGAGGGAAAGGGTTGATCCATCTTCGATGGAGATGATGATTTTTATCTGCTGAACAAAAACAATAGTAATATAAAAAATAAGTAGTAGCCCTGTTTTTAGCAGTGACCTCGTGGTCTGGAGATACTGAGACCCCGCCATGAGATCACTATTTATGCTATAACTAAGTTAATTAGAGCGTTCTGATCGAAGCAGGAAACAGTAACGTTTTTTTGTCGACCCGATGTTAGAAAAACCACCAAAAGAACTGGCTTTGGCAGAGACGGTGAAAAACATGTAGAGCTGTGTATAGACGCTAGCCAGTCGTTTTAGAACCTACCTTTTTTCCGTCGATATGTACTTCCGGGCGAATGTTACATTGTCAGTGTCAAAAATGAAAAAAAAAATCGATTATAATGGCTGAAAAAAGGTTTTTGTTGCCTCGAAAAATAAAAATATTATAATCCATTTTCAATTGATTATAATCAGTTTGTTTTCACTTTTGTGGACACTGACAAGGAAACTCATTTATAATCGATTTTTATTCATGGACTTCCAATGGGGGTAGTTCCCACATTTTTGAAGAATACTATTGTTTTTCCATCCAAAGGTGCTCCCAACTCCCAAAATGGGGGTTGAGAAAATAGACGACATGCAAATTAGACGAAGGTTAAAAGGAATATAGACGATTTTGCAAAATGCAATTGTGAGAAAATAGATGAAAGTGAGAGCAATTAAAATTGTTTGCAGACAAATTGCGCGAGAAAAATATAATTGTTTGTAGACAACAGTTAAATTTCGGTAGCCAAAAATTTTACAAATCAATCAGGCATAATTTATTCAATTCAAAATTCTCTTGTAGTATTCGTGTTTGACATTTTTTGTTCATTTAAACTAATTTTGTTGATTAGTATCGACATTTTTTGTTTTTTTTTTGTATTTTTGAAACTTGACTCTTAAGAAAAAAATTTGTTGGCCCTTTCCTTTTCATAGCTTTTTCGTCTAAAATGCCAGATCTGTAAAAAATATATTCCGTCTAATTTCGTTTTTGTAGCATCCGTCCAATTTGCTATTTGCAAATTTTTCAAACCCCTTTTTACTAGAACTTCAAAAATGCTACTTGCAAGGAAGTAAAAATAAAATGTATTTTTCATAAATGATGTGAAGCTAGAAAAGAAGCCATATGCTAGATACTAATTTTTTTCATGAAGTAAGAATCGAGTTAGTTTTATAGTTATTCTTTACTGGGAATGCCTTTGTAAGGGAATGCCTTTGTGAATGCCTTTGTAATTTTTGAGAGGGTTAATTTGTTCCATCTTTTGACTTTTCCTCTTTGTTCGTCACTTTCTGTCTGGCCAATTGCAATCGTCAAAGGGATATAAAAACAAAAAAAAAATCATTTTGCTCATTTCAATCTGAAAAAAATAACCCAAATTTACTGATCAAAGTGTAACGTCCCTGTAACATCTCCAGTTTTAAGTGGCGTTACAAAAGCAATCAGTAGTGCAATTGAAAATTCCAAATCTTTTATTAAACACACTGCTTGGGTGTGCCTCATAAAGACAGTATAAATCATCAAATGAAGTCGCTTTGATGATATGACTTTTTGGTGAATCGATTTGAATTTTCCTAAACAAAAAGAAGTAATACATTTTTAATATTTTGACGAAACTGTATAACAAAATCTTTTTTTAATAAACTTTTGCTGTTAACCGTTATTTAAAAAAAAACAAGTTTTTCAAATCTTTTGAGATTGATTTGTAGAAGAATGGGTTCTTTTCGAAACTCCACTCGTATTTTTTTTTAAATCTGGTCAAAAATTGTTCACACGGAATTCTGATTGTTACAACTCTTGTGGAAAACCAAAGGGAGAGAAAACTGGAAAAGAGCCGAAGATTGTAAGACTATGCCAAAATTTGAAATTTTTTACTATTTTAGGCAAAAAGTTCTCACCTGCATCTAAAAAAATGGAATGAAAAACACTTATCATAGATTTTTGTGGTCTAAAAATTATCATAACAATCGATTCACAGGTTGCACTCAGACAATAAATGTAATAAAAAATTTATTACAAATCATTGTTTTCATCTAATTTAAAATTAATTATAATCTATTTAAAATCATTTTAAATAGATTTTATCCGGTTTATTTTTGTTTCGCGTCGTGCAAAAATTGTGCAAGGAATTCTGCATTTATTAAAGAAGTAAAGGGGAAATTTTGCAAAGCGAGTGTGCATGTGGGACGGGAAAGATTCAGGCGGGAACTGATTCAGGTGGGGGATGGTTCAGGTCAGGGGGCGGTCGGTTCAGGTTTTTTTGGTCATTTTTTTGAAAACAGAAAAAAAAACCTTTTGGAAAATTTTGGCTCAAAAAAGCATTTTTGATATGCGATCTCTTGCAAAACAGTCCAATTTTTATTTCTTTTCCCCATCCAAAGTTTCTCAATAGTTTTACAAAATTTGTTGAAATTAACAAAATTAGAAATTGAGTATCATTAAAACAGTAACAAAAAACAAAGTAGCGCTAAACAAAAACGGCTTTGAACATTAAGTAGTCACCTAAATTTTAAAACGCAGAAAACACGTGATGTGCGTCAGAACTCGGGCCGAAAAAAAAATTTTAAAGGAGTTTTTTGTCTTTTTCTCTTAAAGTTAAAAATAATCTAATATAACTGATTTGCAATGGGTTATATTGTTTTAACAAATACTGGCAACATAATCCATTTTTAATTGATTATAATTATTATTTTTCACTCTTATAGACATTGACTTTAACTTTTTCGATTTTAATTCATTAAACTTACGGGTATGCTTTTGCAAGTGTTCGCATACTCTTCTAGAAGTTTTCTAAGTTTCTCTAAAAGTCTCATCAATAGAAAAACTTCAGTCCGGTTAGGTCACCACAGACAAGTTTTTGAGCATATACTAAAACACAAAATTCTCAGCATAAACGTGTTTTGCGAGCGGCAAAAATTGATCGAATGGGGTAAGTTGTTTTGGAGCAAACATGAATACTTACATACATACACAAATACACTCATAATCTTTTCAAAAATGCTCTACTCCTAGCATTTTAACCCCTCACCCTACCATTGTTACCAAATAATTTATTAACCCAGTAGAATAACAAAAACGAGTTAAAAAAACGCGCAGAAAAAAGTAAAATTTTACAGCAGGTAAATATTTTTAGTTTAATTTGTGCAATCAGTTTATGCTGATTTTTTTGATCAGATTATTATAAATACACCAGCCATAAATACACAAAAACATAAAAAAACTTACAATAGAACTTCAAAACCATTCTCATTTGAAGTCAAAAGCAACAACCGAAGATAAATAATTTTCAAAGGATTTTTTTTTGCTTTATCGGAAAAAAAATCTAATTTAAATTGTTTATAATTAATTTTTTTTGTAGACAGTTAAAAAATAACTCAATTGTAATCAATTTCTATAGATGGAACTCCAGCGCGGGTATTACCCGCCAGTTGTTGGCTCAATTTTTTTGGAAGAACTTGTCTGAGCTCAACTTAACTACATCTTAACTGTTATCTGAATTTGTCGCCAAATTCTTTGTAAAACAAACAGCATGCCAACCTTCTCGCTTTTGTCTTATTTATCACTTTTTTTATAAATCAAGCAAATTCAAAATGAAACCTTCTCTCTCGTATCGCAAAACTGCAAAACGTAGCTTCAGAGCTTTGTAACTGTTCCTACTTTTGAAGAAAGTAAGGAATATGCATGCTCGGGCTGGTTTTTCTTATTCAAACCAATTTGCAAAAAAATCACCTCGATGGATCGATCAGTGGATCTTAAACTATCAGTAGATCTTAAACTATCTCAAACTATCCACTAAACTATTCTGACTTAAATTAGCTGTAGAATGCTCACTAATCGGCTAATGGGACTGAAGCCCTGTGATACTTTGATGCTTAAAGTTTAACGCGCATTTTTCACGCGTGGCGATTAATCCCGCACCACAAAATTGTTGCAAATTCATTTGAGGCAGACTAATTGATCTTATCTTCAATTCAATGCACGATTCTCACTATTCAACTTAAAACTTTTTTATATTTCCTTAACCAAAAACTATTCGAGACCATTTTATAGACAGTCGGAACATTCAGGGCTTTGCCCTGATCCCAACATTCAATCTAAATGCTCATATGATACCATATGATACTTGGAAACTGAAACTTAAATTATGCTGGGTCATTCAGAAGTAAGTCAACTTCCTTACCAATTTATTTAGTTATCTTAGCTGTAGAATGCTCACTTGAAAAACTTGTTCTGAATGAAACACTATGATTTTTTTCTGCTTTTGAAAATCAGCTATCTAATTTTTTCTTTAATTTCAAAGTTTATTCCTTTGATTTGCTGGCGTGAGAATCTTTGATGGTTTGAGAATAATTTGAAGTATCAATTTAAAACCATTCAAAGGTTTAAATTATGTTTTTTTTTGCAATACTATGAGCATCAAACTCGAATACTTTGTGTTTTTTTTCGACTTCCGACGCAATATTTTTGCTCGGAGTGGCTTTTCCTTCTCCAGACAAACTTTGACTTTTTAACTAGCTTTTTTTAAACTTCATTCGAAAAATTTTGTTATTTTGAGCTCAAATTGAAAAACAAACTCACCTATGATCATTTTTCGTAAAGTCAGGGGGGCTTTTTGATTGCAAATTTGACCAATTTGGCCAATATGGCTCAACTTACGCGCGATGTTTTTCGTGCTAATAGCGCGTAAGCGGCTATTTTATCTCAAAGAACACATATTCAGTTTTAAAAAGAAAAGAAGACAAACTTTGGGTTTTAATGGTTGAAATTGATTTCAATTGTTAGGCTTTTTCGGATCTTCTATCGTAAACCGATATGCACGGTATGCACCAAGTGCAAATGCGGCGGATCAAATCAGATCAAATTTTTAAGCAGCTCTCAAATATGTCGTTTAAAATGCACGTTGTCAGTTTTCCAGCGTCATTTTTGGTATAATTTCACATGCTTTCTTTGCTCACTGTGATATCTGAGAACAAGCAATGATGGCATAGAACATCTAAGTTTATATTCAATTTAAATTCCGCACCGAAGTTTTTCTGATAAAACTGTTTATAATGAGAGAATTTTGCGGAAACTGTTGCTTTTATAATTGATTATTTGAAATCAAATCAGGAAACATTTTTATTATTATATTGAGGAAACGGAATATTTTTAGAACGATTATTTTGCATTTCAACGTCACCATATATTGCAACCTAACCCCACGAACATTCATTTTTTCAGCTCCATGCAATCCCAAGTTGATCTTTATTTTTTAGCATATAACCCACGAAAAATTTTTCTTGCCAAATAATCGCAAAATAGGCAATTTTTGTCTCCAGTGAAGCCACATTAAATCTATTTAAGAATAAGACTCATTGTAAGCATGAAATTTTATTTCAAAACTCAAGTCTAAAAAAGCAACTAACATGAACCATTACAATTATAAAATAATTTTAAAATATCCGAAAAAAAACTCATGATATGATATGTTTCTTATGAAATCTATACTAATGAATTTAGTTCCATTTAAATTAACAGCAAAAAAGCGCCCCTATAATTTGAAGCCTTTAATGGGCACTAGAGCGTTCTAGAAAAATTTCTAATTTTGCTGCCATCTTATTGGTCAAAATTTGCTGATTTATTCTACCTAACATTCTCCTTCCTTTCCTTAAAAGGGAGAATGTTGTTAATTAGAACCAACAAAGCATTGCAACAATGAACTCACTGAGAGTCATCATTAAAGAACCCATATTTTCATTACGAGGTCAAACTGTGCCCTGTTTAGGTGAACAATCTTATTTTATGTCTTTTCTTGATTCAAATGAAAAGTCATTAGACCACAACAAAACTAATCAGCCGATAAATTTTACGTTACAGATTTTTCTACACAGAATCTACAGAAAAGTAAATGGAATCCAAATTTTGTGGATTCTCTGTACAGATATCTGTATTGTTTGGAATTTAAAGCCGTCTGATTTTTCGTTTAATTTCTAGCAACATTACGAGGTCAAACTGTGCAGCTTTTGAAACGTAAGCGGCCACAAACAAGCCAAAAACAGCAAAAAATTGCGGAATCTGCAACAATGCTATTCTTCTTTGATCTTCTTTGCTGCTTTGGATTCCATAAACAAATAGCTAAAACACTGTACTGCCCAAATTTGCTCCAAAAACAGGCAAATTTGCGGATTCCGCAACAAAATTTGTGGAATACGCAACAAAAAAAATTTGTGGGATTCTGAGTTGTTTTTGCAATCAACAAAAGGAACTAATATATATGTATTTAAAAATAAGCTGGTATGGATTCCAGAACTGTAAGTGGAATCTACAAACTGCAAGCGGAAACTGAAACTGGCGAGCGGTTTCCATAAATTTTAGTTAGAATCCGCAACTTGTAAGCAAAATCTGCATAAAATTGCGGAAACCACTTACATTTGAGGAATCTGGAACAACTATCTATAATCATTTGTTGCAAAATCCGCAAGAAAACTAACCAGCCGATACTTTTTACATTACAGATATCTGTACACAGATTCCACAAAAATTGAATTCCACTTACTTTTTTGTAGATTCTGTGAACAAAAATCTGTAACGTAAAATTTATCGGCTGATTCGTTTTGTTGCGGTCTAATGACTTGCCCTTTGATTCCAGGAAAAGACAGACAATAAGATTGTGCGCCTAAACTGGGCACAGTTTGGCCTCGTAATGAAAATATGGGTTCTTCACTGATTACTCTCAGTGAGTTCATGGTTGCAATGCTTTGTTGGTTCTAATTAACAACGTTCTCCCTTTTAAGGAAAGGAAAGAGAATGTTAGGTAGAATAAATCAGCAAATTTTGACCAATAGGATGGCAGCAAAATTAGAAATTTTTCTAGAACGCTCTAGTGCACATTAAAGGCTTCAAATGATAGGTGCGCTTTATAGCTTTTAGTTTTAATGAAAAAAAATCATTAGTATTTTTTAAGAGACATTATCGTATTATGATTTTTTTTCGGATATTTTAAAATTAAATTATAAGTGTTATGGTTCATGTTAGTCGCTTTTTTAGACTTGAGTTTTGAAATAAAATTTCATGCTTACAATGAGTCTTATTCTTAAATAGATTTAATGTGGCTTCTCTGGAGACAAAAATTGCCTATTTTGCGATTATTTGGCAAAGAACAACTTTTCTTGGGTTATATGCTAAAAATTGTAAATCATCTTGGGATTGCATGGAGATGCAAAATGTTCGCTGGGTTAGGTTGCGATAAATGGTGACGTTGCAATGAAATATAACCGTTGTAAAAATATTCAGTTTTCTCAATGTCATAATAAATATGTTGCCTAAATTGGTTTCAAATAATCAATTATAAAAGCAACAGTTTCCGCAAAATTCTCTCATTATAAATCAAGTTTAGCAGAAAAACTTCACTGCGGAATTTAAAATGAATTTAAACTTAGTTGTTCTCTGCCATCATTGCTTGTTCTCAGATATCACAGTGAGCAAAGAAAGCAAGTAAAATTATATCAAAATGATGCTGGAAAACTGACAACCTGCATTTTAAATGTATTTGAGTTTGATACTCATAGAACTACAAAAAACATAATATAAACCTTTGAATGGTTTTATTGATACTTCAAATTATTATCAAACCATTCAAAGTTTCTCACGCCCGAAAATCAAAGGAGTAAACTTTGAAACTAAAAAAAAAATAGATTGCTGAATTTCAAAAGCAGAAAAAAAATCAAAGTGCTCAATTCAGAACAAGTTTTTCAAGCATTAGAACTGAATAAATTGGTAAGGAAATTGAGTCACTTCTGAATGACCCAGGATAATTTAAGTTTCAGTTTCCACGTATCATATGATATCATATGAGCATTTAAATTAAATTCTCGGATCAGGGCAAAGCCATGAATGTTCCGACTGTCTATAAAATGATCTCGAATAGTTTTCGATTAAGAAAATATTCACAAACTATGAACTTTAAGTTGAATACTAAGAATCGTGCATAGAATTAAAGATAAGATCAATTATCCTGCCTCAATTGAATTTGGAACAATTTTTTGAATCCTTGCATGTTTTAGAGTAAAAAAAACTCGAGCTCAGTTATTAATTTTTGCAGTTTCAAAACAAAAGCGAGAAGGTTGGAATGCTGTTTGTTTTACAAAGAAGTTGGCGACAAATTCAGATAACAATTAAGTTCAATTGAGCTTAAACAAATTCTTCCAAAAAAATTGAGCCAACAACTGGCGGGTAAAACCTGCGCTGGAGTTCCATCTATATAAATTGATTACATTTGAGTTATTTTTTAACTGTCTACAAAAATAAAAATTCAATAATTATAAACAATTTAAATTAGAATTGGTTTTTTTTTCGATAAAGCAATGAAATCCTTTGAAAATTATTTATCTTCGGTTGTTGTTTTTGATTTCAAATAAGAATGGTTTTGAAATTCGATAATAAGTTTCTTTATGTTGTTTTTTGGCTGGTGAGTTTACAATAATCTGATCGAAATAATCAGCATAAATTCATCGCACAAATTAAACTGAAATTAGTTACCTGCTGTAAAATTTTATTTTTTCTGCGCATGTTTTAACTCGTTTTTGTTTTTCTACTAAGTTAATAAATTATTTGGTAACGATGTTAGGGTGAGGAGTTAAAATGCTAGGAGTAGAGCGTTTTTGAAACGATTATGCGTGTTTTGGTGTATGTATGTAAGTATTCATGTTTGCTTCTGTCCTAATGTCAGCCACCCGCAAAAACAATTTACCCCTTTCGATCAATTTTGCAGCTCGCAAAACAAGTTTATGCTGAGAATGCTGTGTTTTAGTACTTGCTCAAAAATTTGTCTGTGGTGACCAAATCGGACTGGAGTTTTCTGTTGATGAGGATTTTATAGAAACTTAAAAAACTTCTAGAAGAGTATGCGAACACTTGTAAAAAGCCTACCCGCAAGCTTTTTGAATAAAAATCTGAGGTTTATAGTCAGCGTGTATAAGAATAAAAAATAATGATTATAATTAATTAAAAATGGATTATGTTGCCATTATTTATTAAAACCATAAAACCCATCGCAAATCAATTATATTAGATCATTTTTACTTTAAGAGAAAAAGACAATAAACGCCATTAAAAAATTCAGATCAAGTTTTGACGCACATAACGTGTTTTCTGCTTTTTAAAATTTAGCTGGGTACTTAATCTTCAATGCAACTTGTGAATAGATTGTTATGATAATTTCTTTGACCACAAAAAACCATGATAAATGTTTTTTATTCCATTTTCTTAGATGCAGGTAAGAATATTTTGTTTAAAAAAAAAAAAATTTCAAATATTGGCATAGTCTTACAGCCTTAGGCTCTTTTCCAGTTTTCTCGCCCTTTGGTTTTCCACAAAATTTCTAACAAGCAAAATTCCGTGTGAACAATTTTGAACAGATTGAAAAAAGTTACGAGGGGGGTTTCGAAAAGAGCCAATTCTTCTATATATCAATCTCAAAAGATTTTGAAAAACCTTGTTTTTTTAAATAACGATTAAAAGCAAAAGTTTACTAAAAAAGTCTTTCTTACGGTTTCGTCAAAATATTAAAAATGTATTACTTCTTTTTGTTTAGGAAAATTCCAATCGATTCACTAAAAAGTCATAGCATCAAAGCGACTTCATTTGTTGATTTATACGGTCTTTATGAGGCATAACCAAGCAGTGTGTTTAATAAAAGATTTGGAATTTTCAATTGTACGACTGATTGCTTTTGTAACGCCCCTTACAACTGGAGATGTTACAGGCACGTTACACTATGATCAGTACATTTGGGTTAATTTTTTCAGATTGAAATGAGCAAAATGTTTTTTTTTTGTTTTTATATCCCTTTGACGATTGCAATTGGCCAGACAGAAAGTGACGAACAAAGAAGAAAAGTCAAAAGATGGAACAAATTAACCCTCTCAAAATTTATAATTCCAACAGAGTTCTTACAAAGGCATTCCTAGTAAAGAATAACTACAAAACTAACTCGATTCTTACTACATTAAAAAATTTAGTATCTAGCATATGGCTTCTTTTCTAGCTTCTCATCATTTATGAAAAATACATTTTAATTTTACATACTTGCAAGTAGCACTTTTGAAATTCTAGTAAAAAGAGTTTGGAGAAATTTGAAAAGAGCCTTGTCTGTTTTTGTCCAACTGAGTTGGATTTTCTCCATGATGTTTCTTTCAGATGTTTTTCAGCTTCTTTCTTTTTATTGTAAAAAACAAAGGATTAAATTTTGATTTTTTCCGAAGTTTATGAAACAACTGCGATCGAAGCAAACTTGAAGGTTTTTCTTTCAATTTTTTTCGCGCAAGTAAAAGAAATATAGTAATCTTTATTTGCACGAGAGTGATTCCAACAAATTTGAAAGCGATTTCTCTCACTTTTTCTAGTAAAAAAATTTCAGATTATCGTTCAATGCCAATTGAACAAAGTTTTTCCATAAAATATTTTAAATATTTTGATAGTTTTTCACGTTGTACATAATTTGTATTTAGAAACTGTTTTGGTATCAGTTAAATGATAATTTTGATCATTTGTGCGATAGAGCTTTGAACGTGTTGCATTTGAGCTTAAATGAATTTGTTGGAAGTTGCCAACTAGTTAGCGAGCACAGATTTGGCTACATCATGTAATGGATAGTTTAGCTTGGGCCATGGTGAGATTCTCTTTTTTCACTGCGACAGCTGAATGCGTTTCTTCTCCTTGTACGAACTTTTTTTAAAAAATTTGAAAAGAATTTTGACAAGTGTCTGTAGAAAAATTTAGATCAATCAGCTTTCTTATGCTTCTTTTTTTTTGGAAGAAGAAATTTAATAGCAAAATTTTGGGAGTTCAGTTTTGTGCGTCTAAGACGTTTATTTCATTAGCTACAATTTTCAGCCGAGTAAGAACTCTTGAATTTTGCGAAACGCAAAAAGGGGGGACTTTTTAGGTAGATCATTAGAACAACCAGCTTTGGCAAATTAATCTTAGACTGCTAATATATGTGAGTCTACAGAAATAGTGACAACTAAATCCAAAAATACTGCGCAAAAACGCAACCATGACTAAAATTAATTGTCGAGTCAATTGGAAAAAGTAAAAACTTAGATTTGAGAAATGCGCAAAATGAGAAATGAGATTTTGAGAAATGCCCAGATTATTGATATATAATAGGGCGAAAAATTACCAAAGAGGTCAAATTTGTAGTTTTACCTGTGTTGTATACCACCCGGAGCAATTGTACTACGTAACTACGCGTCCTGTAATTGTTATATCTGTTGGTTTAATGGAATACTAGTATCAAGTCAAACCACTGAAAGTTTTGAAAATTGGATTTCCTGAAATTGAATATGTTAAAAATTTTGATAGTTTTCTGGAAAAAAAATTCTCTATTTTTTAAATTTTTTTTATTTAGATTTTTTCATCTAACCCCACGAATCTACATATCAACAAGCACGTCCTAATTGATTCGGAAAAGTTTCTGAGAAACGGAAAAACATCAAAATCGAACTACTGCTCAGTCAATATCAAAAATTATAACATGAATCACGCAAAGAAATAAGAAACTAGTGTGAACCAAAAGAAAAACTTTTGCGCTCATCAATTATTCCGAAATGACGCTTTTTTTCAAATTACCATGGTTTCACAGAAAAGTCACAACAAGCGTGCCACGTCTGTAAAATTGGGCTCAGGGTATTAATATTTTTTATATGTTACAACAAACAATAGGTCAAAAACTGTTAATCAAAAAGTGAAAGTTGAACAAATGACACTTTAACACAAACGCCTGAATGATTGAACGAAGCCCTAACTGAACAAACGACCAAATTAAACATTCCTTTGGTGGTCTATAAACAGCCAAAAATTAGTAATTGGTCTTAAAAAGTTAAGTTAATAGTTACAAAAGTCTTACAAAATATGAGGATCTGAAGTAAATTTTTGCTACTGATAAACTCTGCTGCTTCATGTTTTGACCGGTTTATTCACAATAATTCCATTATTGCTTAGAAATTTGGAAAGATAACTCAATAGCAGCGATTAAAAGGTATGCGCTAACACATTGTGCTTCATAGATAAATTTAATTCGGCAAACTTTTACCGAACAATATGGCAAAGAGGTATCATTTGTTCTAAATATTGAGCTTTTTTGTGTAGTAAAGCTTCTGTTTAAAATAATTTTTATGGAAAAATTAGCTTTTGGCCTGCTGAATTTTTTATCACTGAAATTAGTTAAAAAGTTTATCGCTGAGAGTTCTGAAAGTTAGTGAAATTAAATTTATTTTTGTTTTTGGCAATCTCTCTCCAAAGACCGCCTCATTCTTTATGTCGCCTACTTTAACCATTGCGCCATCCTTGCTTCATTTTTAAAAATTCGCTTTTCTTCTGCAGCTACAACTCCTGCCATTTAATTTCACCGAAAAGTTTTGCACACAAAAATATTTAGTTCAATGACATCACAAAGAAAAGTCTGTTAGATTATAAAACAATTGAAAAACATATAGCCTACCAATGAAATTCGCAAAAAATCGGAAAATAAATTTTTTCTATGATTTTTTGTGAAATTTGCGATTAGCAATAAGTAAAAATACTTTAATATATTCAATATTTTCTTAGTTCTTTGCCAAAATCTCTCACGTTAAAGTATGAGGAAAAATATGACGATGTTTCTCAGAATTGAAATGATACGATAGCGCTTTGCATTAGATCTCTTTTTTACTTACCCGGGTTGACCTCCATAGACAAAAAAAGCTAATCATACAATTCCATAAGCTAAATCTATGAAAAAATACTAGTCATACAAATTTCATACATTTTGCTAAAATGGTGTCGTCGTATTTTCGAAAAGTTTTTTCTTGTTTTGGCATAAAGTTCGGTGTATCGTACTAAATAAAAAAGAAAAACTTTTTGTCAAAAAAATGCTAATCATACAGTTTCCATATATAGAAAATGTATGACTAGCATTTTTTTGATGGCGACAACGAAATGTTTTCAAACTATTTTTGAAATTGCTCCAAAATTTTTTTGTGTTTCTTTTTCAACCGCAAATTGATTTTCGCACTCAAACAAACATTTTTTGAAAAAAAAAATTGCATACAAAATTTAATTTTTTGTGTGTATAACGTAGTCCTGGATATACTAATATTGGAATTTTTTTTACTTGTCTCTTCATATCTTTTTTCAAAAACGCTTAAAACTCCTCTTTCTTTTATATGTCATGTCTAGTATGCCTTGATCAATGTCTGGTAATTTAAAATTTCAACTTTTAGAAATAATCATCTTTAAAAGTTTTTGCCAAAATTTAGAAGTTCGTTACTTTCGTTATATTATTTGTGTGAGACAGAATTAAATTTTTTCAGGCTGTTTCCAATGCATGCTGAATGCTTTGGTTACTTTCAGTCTCAAAAAATTCCAGTCCAGGTTTTGAAAAATTTATGTCATCAGAGGCGGATATTTCTCTTGACTTTGGCGTCAAACATGGTCACCACAGTAGTATATAACTTAATCATCCGGTCCCTACTTACTTCCCTCATTTTGACATAATCACCCTGTCCCTTGTTATTTACCTCATTTTGACATTTTGGAAAAACTTTGTTCTCGGCGCGCGGAAAAGAGCATGTTCATTAAGTATTGGTTGGTGCATGTTTTCCCTTCTAAATTTTGGGGTATTGGCTTGTTTCCATGTAAAATAACGTTATATACCTATTATATGCAACCTATTGAACCTAATGCAACCAAACTATATGGTATATAGAAAAACGCAAGATTTCGGCAGCGTAGCGTAACTATTGGCTGCGTTGAATGATATCCTTCAAAAATGCATGTTTTATTGCTGAATCTCGAAGAAAGGAAAATTCGTCAAGTGCGGCGGCCGCCACCTCTATTTACGCAAAAATTAATAATCAATTTGACCAAAATATGAATGAAAAATTACTTTAAACCAAATGAAGCTAAAAAACAACGAAAAATTACGAAACACTGAAAACTCTGAAATAATGAAATTGGCTTGAAAGTTTCGACATTTCCATTTTCTGTGTCTACAGGAGACTGAAAAAACGTCTGAAATCTATGACAAAAGCTTTGTTTTTATAGAAAGGTTGAAAGAGGTAATAAGTTGAAGTGGCTAAAGATCTTGAAAAACGAGAACACTGATGAAAGCCAAAATTGCCCATTATTTTTGCTGCAGCCATTTCTAAGACTTGCAAATACCAATTTTTATAATTAAAAGGGAACAGTTTTCGGGGCTTCTAGAAAATGTTTAGTACTTCCTATTAACTTTATTGTGCTAACCGAATTTTGAAAATATTCATAAAAGCGGACCTAGAAACTGGGGAAAAACTGTTATTTGTGTGCCAATATATACCTATATACGACAAAACAGAGTGACCATCGAATAAAGCAGGTGAAAACTTATTTGCGACTTTTAAGGAAAACAGTTATTCAAATTAGAGCAAATTCAATTGGGAAAGACTGAACACAAACTAAAACAAGTTATGGATACAAACTCAAAACTTGATATGACTTCGGAGTTATAATTTGAGCTTCCAAATTTTTTACTTTTTCCTTAAAAATTATGAAATTAAATAACCCTTTTAATTTGATACTACAATCTGGTCAAATGTTCTCAGTATCTTGTAATTAAGTTCAAATCGGTTTTAGCTAGACTTTTCTATTCAAAAGTTTGAAGCGCTATCAGTTATTATCATTGATTAACCCTCTGCTCAACAAATTAAATTTTGAGTTTTTTAATATAAATCTGATCTTTTCAATGTTTCCATGATTACGCTATTGCCTCTCAAAAAACTGAAAACTCTAAAACAATGAAATTGGCTTGAAAGTTTCCACATTATTTCCATTTTCTGTGTCTACAGGAGACTGAAAAAACGTCTGAAATCTATGACAAAAGCTTTGATTTTAAAGAAAGGTTGAAAAAACTAATAAATTGAAGTGGCTAAAGATCTTGAAAAACGAGAACACCATAATATTTGATTACTCATCTGCTACTAATTGTTTTATTAAGAGTTCAATCTTTCTTTCAAACTATGCAGTTTCCGAAATGTTTTAAGTGCCATTTTGTGGTTTCAATGCATTTCGACAAACGTCAATTTTGGTGTGTTATCATAAGCTGGAACGACAAACAGAGATATGTTTAATTTGTCAATTTAAAATTTGTTAGACGTTTTTACTTTGAGGAATTAAAATTTTGAGCCTTAATGGAGAAAGACTTGCTATTTATTTCAAAGACAAAAGGCGTAAGCATTATGAGCTATATCATAAAAAGCTCTATCGACTAAATAAAACCAAACAACAAGTCTCCAATTGGACTTGTTGTTTGGTGCTTCCATCGACAAAATTTTGTGAAAACTCGAAAACTGATCTTTCATGTTACAATTTTAAAAAAATTTTCCATAAAAATTGACTGCAGATAAATTGAAATTATCAATGCTGCATATGCCGCTTTTTCAAATTGAATTGTTAATGAAGATATCTGGAAGATCAAATTTTTCAAGGAAAATTAAAAAAAAAAATTCACAAATTGTTTTGCAAATCAAGAAAATGAAAAAAAAACTATCATTATTGCGTCTCGCTGATTATTCTAGAATATTCGAGAAACTTAAGAAGAAAGATAAGAAAGACTTGGATTGAGTTACATATATACTTTTAATGAAATAAAACAAACGATTACAATTATACTCAAACATACCTTCCCCACCAAACATATCAAGCTGCTTACTTGTATAAACATAAAACCAAAAATATATTTTCATAAGTTGCAAACTTAATTGTATACTTACAAAATATAGTCATATGTATTTTCTTATACACATACGTTTATTCATACATATTAAAATACTTACATAATGTTATTCATACAAACTTACATACAAAAACAATTACATACACATTTACTGAAAACAAACATACATACATAAATACATAAGCACAAACTTACATAAACACATACATACATACATTCATACATAGATACATACATACATACTTACAAATATACATACAAATATAAAGTTACTTAGAGATATTCATGCAACCATACATACAAAAATTACATACATATATGCAAAAACACTTCCATACATACAAACATTCAAATATGAAATCTTACATAAAGGCATGAATACCAAACATACAAGGTCTTATACATAAGAAGAATGCAAATAATCTATCATACATACATAAGTTTTACATACTTGCTTACATACTTTTAAACCTGCTTTTTACAGAGATACATACAGTTTACATAACTAGACACACACGTAAGTTTTGCTTAAACCCATGCAAAGATTTTACTTTTTAGTTCTGCTGACATTTAAAATACAACCACATGTTAACACACAAATCAACTTACATTCACTTCACAGTTTCAAGACAAATATATACACACACTCAGACAAAAAGAATCACGCTTTACAGACTGGCATTCATACGTCTTCACATACATCATATAAACATGCCTTTCATACTCATATACGAAAATGCATAAACACTTGCCTAAAAACATACATTGATACAAAATATTTGCTTGCATTCATTCACTCAACCAACGGACATGCAGTCAAGAGTTCGTACTTACACAAAAACATACAAATAAACATAAAATGCAAATAATCAAATGAATAGATACAAAAAGTATACATAACTAGACACACACCCAAGTTTTGCTTATACACATGCAAAGATTTTTTTTTTAGTTCTGCTGGCCTTTAAAATACAACCCCATGTAAACACTCAAACCAACTTATAATCACTTGACACTTTCAAGACAAATATATACACATTCAGACAAAAAGAATCACGCACAACAGACTGGCATTCATACGTATTTACATACAATCATATAAACGTGCTTTTCATACTCATAAATGAATATGCATAAATACTCGCCTAAAAACTTACATGGATACGAAATATTTGCTTGTATTCATTCACTTACATAAAAACATACAAAATTTACATAACTTCTAAATAATCAAATGAATACACATCAATAGTATGTATATATACGGTTAATTACCTTTATAATGCAAAACATTT
>NC_087064.1:55179165-55318865 GCF_963678635.1 Symsagittifera roscoffensis
TCGTCTCTTGGGCGGGTGAAGTTGAACTTTTGCGACCCGACAATTTGTTTTTTCCTAAAACAGAACATTAGGTCGAAGTCGAATGAAATAAAGAACGATAGCTTTGAAGATTAAAAAAAATATTTAAAAAGATCGTGTAAATCATATCACGTGACGGAAGATGAATGGGCATATTTGAAATTTAGCTAATAAATCTCGTTTGTAGCTTCCGTCTAAGGTCAAAAATGACGGATTGTGACTCTTTTGTACGTTTCAATATCCCTATTCTTCCCAGCCAAGTCCTGACTAAAAAAGGAAGTACCGTATTCAAATTATGTTGCAAAATCTAATTTAAAAAAGTAAAAGTGAATGAAACTAGCTGAGTTAGGACCGATGGGTATAACTCATAGAGTAATTTCGGATAGGGTACACCGTCTGTTCGTCACGCCATCTTATTTTCGGCCGGATAGATTCGTGCAACTTCTTAGTCTAATACCGATCCTAATCTTACTCTTATACTATCTAGTCTCAGGTTGTTTAACTAGTCTCTGCTAGGCTCAATAGATCTAGGGTATACTGGTTTATTGCGGCTGCTGAAGTAATCGGGAGAGTTCAACTAATTTCTAAGTTAAATTCAAATCTCTCTGGTGCTGAAATTACAAGTAATTTCAGCACTTACAAATAAGTGGATTTTTAGTTAGATGGATCATGATTGGTTAATATTAAATACTTTACATTGGTAAAATATCTAATTTATCCAATCATAAAATGTAGTTTAGATCAGGTTCCACCCATCCGGGTTTTACAGAGTTTTTTAGAATAGTTTTTCTGCAATTCGAAAGATGGATGATGGACGTTGGTATTTGGCGAACATCTTATTTCTTCTGGGTTTTCTTATTAGAGAAGTCCCAGATTCAATCATTGTGTCTTCTCAAGACAACGACTGGGTTTTCGCAACAAACTCAAATCTGATTTCAGAATGGTTGGCTATGTCAGGTTTTTCTGTTTCATTGGTGAGAACTTCTTTGTGTTTGACCTTGTCTGGGAATGGCGTGGAGATTGTGCGTGGAGGGGATGCCTGGTTACTCGGATCTGTACGTATACTTGAACATCGAGGTGGTCATTGGTCTAGTTCAATGAAGTCCTTTTCTGCGAAGTCAAGTCGTACTCTAAATCCTTTGAGTTGTGATTGTGGGCGGCATATTGATTGTAGTTGGCCATTCTTTCTCGAGTGTAGTAGGGTCGTTTTGTCTTTGGATGTTCGTCCTTGGTGTTGTATTCTGATCTATGTATTGCATAATGTAATTTACATTTTATAAAACTTTTATTAGTTTAATATTTTTTAATTATGATTTTAGTTAGTTGTTTTCACAAAAGCTTTTTGTTTTAGTTCAGTTATTTTGAAGAGTTACTCACCCTTGAGTAGCTCTTATTAAAAATAGGAGTGTGGTCACAAAGCGTGGATGTAGCACGGTGGGTTAGGCCGGCTATAGAGCATGCTCAGGACGTCCTTCCTGGTGGGTTAGGCCAGGAGTGGGAGTATGATTGCATGCGGTTTTTGTGAGAGGTCCTGTTATGTGACAACGTTTTATGTTGGGTTTGTTGTGGTTTTTCTTATGTTTTGTTGGTTGTGTCCTTTTTTCAAAAATCAAATTGTTTGTGGTATGGGTTTGTCTTTCGACTTTTTTGTGTTTTATTATTTCTTTCTTAGACTTTATAATAGTCTTCAAAAGAATAAATTATCCAGTTTTAAACTGGGTTAATCCGGTTTGGGTACCGTTGGTTTCCTTTTCTTAGTCATGCTGTTATGCTATGTGTTGTGGTGCTTAGTAAGCTGCATTGGTTAGTTTTGTTTAGTATATAATTCCTTTCCAACCGGGTTAAAGGAAAGTTTGAAACGTGTTATCTTGTGTTAGAGTTATCGAGTGTGAAAGCTTGGAACTGAAATTCATTATTTTAAACAATTCTTCGTGGGCGAGCTGTGCGAGTTTGGATAGAATTCTTATGCGAGTGAATGAAAATATCAAAAGGTTAGTACTGCATTTGCTTCTTATGAATTTACTACATAGAATTTTAATTTTACTGCTAGTTGTTGGGGGAAATTAAGTTACAAATTTTCATCATTATTAGATTTACTGCTTGTGGGGGAAAAATTTATAAATTAATTTACTGCATTGGTATTATATTTATTTAATTGTTGGTGCAAAAATTTAATAGGGTTTTAAACAGTTTTGAAGAAGTTTGCTATTTTTTATTTTTCTTTTGTGAATTTTTCAGATGATCTAGGATGAAGGCTAAAATTCTAAAGAAAACATGGATAAAGAATGGTGAGTTTCTAATATTTGAATTAATTAGTAATATGTATAATTCATACTTACCTGTTAGTCGTCGGGGAAGAAACCGTGGGGGAAAATGTCGTGGATGAGATCTGAAGTTGTTAGTAGTTTGGCTAAGATGCGGATGATATTTTTAGTTTGAAGCAGTGGCCAAAGCAATTGAAGTGCCTTAATGGTGGTTAGTTCTTCAGTGCCAACTGCAAATTCATAAGGTGTGTTTTGGATTAGATTATATAATTTGTGGTTGAATTTAGTGTTATGGATGAATTCTAAAATGGGGATTTCTATAGGTTGTACAAACTCGTGTGGGATGAGGAAGGGTCGGGATTCTTCTGCGTTGAAGGTCTTGGTGATGGGACAAAAGATATACATTTGGGTTATGGGATCATAATTTCGAAGAATACCATGAAGGTTAGTATCTTTAATGCAATATGTGAAGTTAAGAAAGAATGGTGAGGTGTATTTGGAATTGATGAATTGAAAACGATGGTGTGGTTGTCTGGAGGGAGTGTGTAGGTCAAAGTGATTTTGGATGAAACGATAATAAGTATATGTGTGTGTTTGCTTAGTGCGCAACATAATATCGTGTGAGCAGTGCAAATCTCTTTCATGTGGTGCAAGGAAATGAAAGGTTAGTGAAAATATTTGGAAGCGTTCTTTAAAACTTTCGTAGGCTTGCGTGTCTGTTAGTGCTTCTGAGATAATGTGGTCAAACTTGCGATCGAAGATATTTAGTGTAAATACATATGGTGTTTTAACGAAAAATTTTTCGGTGATTTGTGGGTTAGCGAAGCGATCGTCGTCTAAGAATTGATCTTGGTTAGTTCTGATGATGTTATGATCGTAATATTCTAGTGTATATTCATTAGCTCGGGGTGCAGTGTGTGTTTTTAGTGATTTTTTGTATCCAATGTAAGTAAATTGTCTAGGTGTTAGTGGTGTAGTGAGTCGATATAGCATGTCCTTATTTCGTTCTATATCGATATGAGTGTTAGATAAAGGTAAGCAAAGGGGATTTGTAAAATGATAATATGAGGTCCAAGGAAGGGTAGGCATTAAAACGTATTCGTCTACAAAGTTACGTGTCTCGTTAGTGTCATGAGGGGTGTTTAAGGTGTATTGTGGAAATGAGGGTAAGGTGATAGCTAAAAATTCTTTTGTGTTAGTGTGTTGTGGATGGTTGATATATTCACGGGCTGTTCCTGGTTTCGCTGGGAAAGGATGGTTGGGGAACTTCCTTTTAAAAGTGCGGTAAGCTCTATTAGTGCTGAGTGAAGATTCAGTAGTTGTGGATGATGGTGCTAATGAATCAGTATAAATTGTATAGGGTGTAGGGGTAGGAGGGTTGGATGAATCTATTGTGGATGAGATTTGCTTTATGGTTGGGGTGTCAAGGTGATAGGATTGTTGTTGTAGGGTAATGAAATTATCTAGTTCTGGGGAGATTCGGGGGGTGTCTGAAGAATGAGATGATTGGTCTGAGTGAAGTGAGGAGTAGGTTGGAGTGACTTGGGAAGCATAAGAGGGTGTAGAATTGGTTGGGTCAGGGTTATTTGGTAGTATGGGTTGAAAAGGGGGTTGGGAAAAATTTAAGGGATTGGTGTGAAAATTATTTGATGGAGATGGTTCAGAGTCGGCAAATTCATCGGGGGTTTCAATATTCGGGTTATTGAGTTGTGAGATGGAGTATAAAACTGAGATGTGTGAATTAGTATCGGAATTCATGCCGGATGTTACATTACTGGATGGGAAATCGGGTGGCGGAAAAGCAAAAAGTGGTATTATTGGGATTGGAGTGGTGAGGTTGGTTGGGTGGGAATTTGATCGGTGTAAGGATCCAAGTTGTCGGCTCATCGTGGGCTAAAAAAATTATTATTTTGAGACTGAAAAGCGGTGGTATGGGGTTGTTCTATAATTTGTTCATAAGTATTTTCATCTTGTGAGTGGTGTGGCATTATATGTTGGATGGGACTTTGTGATATGGTTGGTCTAAAATTATTATGTGTTATGGCTAAATTTCGAAAATTACGTGGGACTAGGGATAATGGATGGTTATGTGGTAGGGGTGGTAACTGTGGTGCTGTTGGTGTTGTGTCTGCATTGTTATGTTCTTCGTCGTATGTGTTCTGTCTTGTTGCTATTTTTGTGTTATATTCTTTTATTTGTGCGTCTAAAAGAATTTTGTTTATAGATGTAAAAAATATTCCAAAAAATCCTGCAAATAGTATGCGTGCTACACTTGCTTGTCTATTGACTTGTGTGTGTATAGCACATGTGTTATAGATTCCTTTTAAGAGTGAAAAAAGAAATCCAATAAAGTTAAACATTGCGTATAAAATAGTCAGTTTTTCTAAGATGTAGTAGGGCCATCCTAGAAAATCAAGAATTTCATTCTTGAGTGTAACAAAGCTAAAAATATTGATAGGTGATATATCTTGGGGACGGTATTTTTCACCGTTTAGATATATATAATCTTTAATGTCTTTAAAATATCCGCTATAGTCTTGCGTATAGATGTCTGCAAATCCTGCGGTTTCGGCAAGTTTGCGTAAGTTTTGGTCAATTGATTGTCTTTGTATTGTGTCCATTTGTGTTAATAATTCCTGGAATTGTTGTGTTCTAATGTGATGCTGAATATCTGATTTTGAGTATATTCCTATTGATTGTAAGTCTATATTTGGGTTTCGAGCGATAGCGCGAATGCTTTCTGGTGAAAATTTTTTGAGTGATTGCATTAATGTGGGATATGGGGTGAGAAGGTAATATTTATCTTCATCAGGGTTTAGTTGTACTACGTTGTGGCTATTTTCTGATCCACATGGAACTGCGGTATCCCAGAAATAGGTTCTTCGTGAAAAAGTGTCAACGAAATGTACTTTATTCTTATAAAAGATAGGGATTCTTTTATAACATCGTTTATCTACAAAAACGTATAGTGGTGATACTTTTTTAGTACAAGTATAAAACCATAAGATGTTTCCTTCATAGTCTAAAAAATTTGATCTATTTCCTGATAGTAAATATCCTGCGTAGGGTATTTTTAATACTGCTAGTGCAAGTGATTGTAATATTTGTGTTCTTTCTAATTCGCATAGTTGGTGTAATGTTTCTAATTCGGAGAGTGACATTTCTTGAAAAATTCGGCTAATCGTGTAGTCTAGTTTCATATCTAAGTGAATATCATAGTGGATATTACCAAAAAATGTACTATTCATTAGTGATAGTTCTTGTAAACGTGTGCTTTGATCGTTTTGGGGTTTTAAATGTCCACCAGGTTGACCTGTATTCTTTTGAAAATTAACTGATATATATGATGTTCCTTCGTTTAGGGGATGACTTGTGGCGTATGGGTCGACTTTTATTTTTCCAGTGGTCATGTCGAATCCATTTTCGTATTCAACTAATATTTCAGAGTATTGTGTTTTGTGAAGTGGGTTTCTGTATTTACATGCAAGTTCTGTTTCTTGATATATTTGAAAACGTGTTAATTTATTTTCTATATTATGAATGTTTCGAAAATTAGAACTTATTTTTCGTAATGGATTTACTTGTTCATATGGTATTGATTGTATAAAATATTTTTCGTGAAATTTTATCATACGAGCGTGTATTTTTGCTACTTGAAATGTTGTACATGTGTCTTCGGGGAACCAAACAATTGTTGCTTGTGTTCTGGTTGTAGGGTCGCAATAACCTTGGTCGTTTTTACAAGGTAATCTAATTCCTTGATAAATCATTGTGTTGTCTGATAAATCTCGTGTGAGTTGTATTTTTTCGAGTTGTATTTTCCAATCGAAAAACATTATTTCTTGGTATCCTTTATTTTTTGTGTCTGCTTTGCAGTTTGATGGGTCATTTATACCAATGTGTGGTATCCAGTGTTTATCGTGCATGTCATAGGTTAATCGTCCGTGTGCGCCGTTCTATGGGTATTTTTCATCTAACTTTATATGTCCTTGATATCTTTCAAGTTCTGCTTGATGTACAGAATCTGAAAAAACTTGGAAATATACTAAATTTCTATCTGTGTTTTTATTTTTTGTGATGTTTAGTCGGAGTAACTCGTTTTTACAATCTTCGGGATTGAGATGTAAAAGTCGTTCTATATTACTCTGGTAGAATGATTCATGGTCAAGACGGTTTTTATTTCCGTTTGAGACTTGTGAACAATGTACTTTCTTTTCAGAAAATGTTGCTGTGAATTTATATCCTATAACTGTAGTTGCTCGGGCTTTTGAATAAAGTGTTGCTATGACATTTGTAGTTTCTATGGCTTGGGGTTCTGTTTCGCACTGTGATACTTGATTTATTGCATACTTGTGTAGTGTTTTTTGTTCGTTTTCTTCACAATCGTAATGTGTTACTAATAAATCTTGGGGTCCTGTGCGGGGAGAAGGGTTTATGTTTTGATTTGAGATTACTAGAAAAAGGAGTTGGAGAAAAATTAATAATTTTAGAATATACATGTGTATGATAATCCTGAGTATGGGTTATAAAATGTGATGTAACCAATTGTCTTTTTGGTATATCTGTCGTATTTATATATTACTTCAGTGGTTATAAATGGTGGTGGTAGTGATTGAGCTGTTATGTTTGGTGGGTTTAATGGGTAGGGATGTTGAGTAATGTTGTTTAATTTAACTGTGATTTCAAATTTTAATTGTAAACTGTTTTGTTGGAGTATTTGGATATTGTGATCACGGATATCGTCGTGAATGTCTTGTCGGTATTGTAATCTATTAAGTGCCCAGTTGTGGAGGCGATTACTTTCTAGATGTTGTCCAAATAATGGTGGAGGGGCTGTAAATGTATTCCAATCTAGTCTTAAAGGGATATTTGTTGATGATTGTTCTCGATATCTGGCGTCGAGATTATTTGGAAAATTTAAGTTAAAAGGTGGTGGTGAAATCTGGCTTATTGATGGTGTTGATGGTAGTGATAATGTTTCTGGTAGTGATGAGGATGTTGTTGTATCCGTAGAAATATCTATTGGATCATTGACTAAATTTAATTCACCTTGTGTAAATGAATGTGTTGTCCAATATGGTAGTCGTGATGCCTGGTTTGGGGGGTTAAAGGGATTTTCACGTATTTGTTCAGATGTTGGTGTTGAACCTAAGTAATCTGATGGTAGGCTTGAGGTGCTACGTTGTGAAAGAAGCGTAGGGGTTTCTGGTAATATACCAATGGGGTTTTCTGGAGTGTTTTGTGATGGGGATTGAGGTATATCAAAATGAACTCGGGGAGTTTGAAAATTCCTGTTTCGTCGAGGATGTATAATTTGTCTATTTATTTCGACTGTATTTTGGTTTTGACTAGGATTTCTTATTCTACTTAATTCTTGTGGTAGTGTTGGGTATAAGTTATATGTTGGTTCGCTTAGAGGTGCTTGTTGTTGAACTGGTTCTAGTGGTTCTGATAAACGAGCGTGTCGTTCTTCAAAAGTGTATGGGTTATCTTGAAAGGAAATTCGTGTAGATGTTTGAGGATTATTGGTAGTTGAAGGTGTTGTTGGGTTATCTTGGGATGATGTCGGTGAAGACTGACTTGGGTGATTGTTGGTTAGCAATTTTTGATGGTTTTTTATTTATTTTTTTAGTGAAAAAATTTATGTTTATTATATTATTCTTCTAGAAAAAGAATTAGGAGGATTGTTGCTAGGGCGAATGTGATGATTGCTTTCTTTATACATTTGCATATTGTCAAGATGAGGGATGATAAAAATGTTATAAAAATTACAAATAGTAGAAAAATATCAGTTCTACTAAAAATAGTTCGTATCATTTAGACAAGTTTTATAAATCGTACCTGTGGATATAATCAAGGGTTTTTGAAAGTTGGAGAAATAGTTCGAATATAGTGTAGAAAATTAAAAAAATATTACAAAAAATGATTAAGAGTATTAGAAAAGATTCAAGGATATCAAAAAGAAATATTATGAAAGTTTCAAGTATCGTAAAAAATTGTTTGAGGTTTGTGATAATTTTAGTGACTGTTTGGTAGAAGAGCATTTAAGAAATGACTTCGTGATTGAATATTTTTTGTTGTTTGGGGCAATTTTCAAGTGTGGTCGGATTATTTATTAGTTTTTTGACAAGTGGGTTGAGTTTTGTAAAAAATTGTTGGGGGCAATTTTTATGGTGATCGGGAGGTCTTCTTTGTCTTTATTTTCATTTGTCAAATGATCTGGGGTATTTTTGAGATTTTTATACTTTAGGCTAAATAAAATGGTCGTTCTTTTACTTTAGGCTAATTTAACATATTTGTTTGGGGGATATTTCAGGTCTGAGTTGGGGAAATATTGTTGATCTTTGGTTTATTAGATAAGGGAGGGTTATGATATTATGGTGATATTTATTTTAGTTGTCAAGTTGGAGTGGTTTGCTTATTTTTGACCTGGAGGTCGTAGAGTTATAGTTATAGATATGCCTGGAGTTTAATATTTTTCGTCTAGTTGGTTTGTGTTAAAGTTATAGAAGGTGACGGATTGGATGAATCCTATTGGCTAATTTTGAACTAGAATCGCTGCGTGTTTGTCAGCATGTTATCTTGAAAATTGAAAGTGTAAAATGTTTCAGAGGTGCAAAGATTATTAAATGTAGAATTAAGGTTGTTTTTGAAATTCAACTTTCTTTAATATTTTAGATTGTGGGATGAATAATTTATAATTTTTACGTGGTTGATTTCTAAGTCGTGAAGACTCTCTATGTTCTGATTTGTCGATTTGTTCTTGGGGTATTATTTGTTCTGTCATTTTTCTATTTTTTCTTTCTTTTTGAGATGTATTTTGATCTAGATTTTTTGTATTGTTTTTTGTGGTGTTTGATTTTGTATTTTGATTTCCGAGGTGAATATCATTTTGTTCCTTTGTTATGTTTTCCGTATGTGGGTCATTTTGAATAACTTTTAAACCTGTAAAAGAATATAATTGAGTTAGTTCGCGGAGTGCGTATTCTTTTGGATAATAAGGTAATAGGTTATTTCGGTGTTGAACGATTTCTTTTTTATCTGAGTTGGTGATTTTATATGTGACATCAGTGGGTTTTGCAATTATTTGGTATGGTCCTTTACGAAGGGGTTGTAACTTTTTTGAAATTCCTTTTTGAGTATTAAAATTGGGTATTAAAACAAATGTTCCAATTTTTAAATCGGAGGCTGGTGTAAAGCGTGAATTTATTTGTTCATTAATATTTTGCCTTTGTAACAATTTTTTTGTTACCTTTTGGTAAATTTCATTGTGTTTTTTATCTCTGTTTAAAATCCATTCGGTGTGTGTACCGGAGGCTAATTTAAGAATTTGTGGGTGATGAAAATGATCTTCATCGTGTGTATGTAATGGTAGGTTATAACAAATTGAGTCTTTATTTGGTTGACAATAACCTTGTGCGTTTTTATGAGAGTTTGCTGTAAACATTATTGGTTTGCGTGGCTTTTGGTTAAAAACCATTTCATAAGGTGACATTCCTAAAGTTGTCGTGATTTGTGAATTATATGCTAAGGGAAATAGTTTTACATCTGCTGACCATTCGGTATATCTTGTATCATTTCCATTGATGATACATCTGAGATATTCTTGTAATGAACGGTTCATACCTTCGACTAAGCCGTTTGTCCAAGGTGCGTGAGATGTACGTGGTTTGTGTTTAATGTTATATAAATGACATAGTGTGATGATTTCATTATTTATGAATTCTGTACCGTTGTCTGTAACTAAAATTTCTGGTAGTCCGAATTTTGCTATCCAGTGTTCATAGAGTGTTGTGTAAGCGTAATAAGCGTTACAATGTGGTACTGGGTTAAGTGCTACATAATGTGTAAATGCGTCAACAATTACCATAATGTAGGAGTTTCCTTCGGATGAGGGTGAAATTGGTCCTTTGGTATCAAATGAGATACGATGATTAAAGTACAAACTTTGTCCTTTAAAATCTTGTTTTTGTGCTATTTGTTTTTGATTTGGGTAAGGTTTATTCAGTTGACATACTATACAGTCATTGCATAGTACTTTTATCCAAATTGGTGCATTTGGGAAATAAAAGCTTTGTACAAAATTTGAATATGTTTTTTCTGATCCAGAGTGTCCTTTAATATTTTGTGTATGTGAAATATTAAAAGCTATGAGAATCATACTTAAAGGGAGACAGGGAACTGTAGATTCATTTAGTTTGTTTTCTAGAAGGTCTGTGTTTTCGTTAATTGTTGTATTATTGAATTTTCGAAAATATGGGAGGAGTGTTTTGTTTCCTAGAATAGTTGAATCTGCTTTGATAGGTTTAGTTATATATTTGTGCCATGATTTCAGTTGTCGAATTACTGGGTCAAGGTTTTGATATTGTTTCAGTTTTGAAATTGTAATTGTTTCTGTTGGGGGGAGAAAAATGTTTTCAATTTCTAATTTAGATAAGTGTATTGTATCAAGTGGGTCATGGAGGTCAAAAACTTGATTTATTGTGTATTTTGAATCGTTTGTTTGTGGTCCTGATAAGTTTATTTTATCAGTTAAATTTTCTTTTTCAATTAGTGGAAAATGGTCTTTTTTAGGCGGGTGTTGTTTTATTCTTTTTTGTTGAGTGTTATTTTTTATGCATTGTGAATATGGGATTGGTTTAAAAGTTGATGTTCCAAGTAGATCAACTTCATAGTGATTATTTTGACAATCTAAATAAAGTGGGAAATGTTGTAAATTATTTATTTGTGATTGTTCAACGTCAGTTTTTACTGCATATTTGCATTCCAATCGGGGTGATGTTTCATTTTCTGCAAGGTAGAATTTTATATTTTTGGGTATTTCAACTGTGGTTTTACGTGTAAGTAATTCAGGTGGCGTATTTCGACTTAAGGTGTCTGGTAATGCAAGATTTTTTCCTGCGGACCAAACTATATGTAAGTTTGGGAATTTCATTAAAATTAGTTGAAATCTATAAACTCGGTGGTTTGGATTAGACTTTTGTGTAAAAAGAAAGATGATTGGTTTATGGTCTGTGAATAGAACTGTGGGATGTTTCGATCCAAGTATCAGAAATTCATATTCTGTTAGTGTATATATTATGGCTGTACATTCTCTCATTAGAGTTGAGAGTCGTAGCTCTGCTTGAGTGAATAATCGAGAATTTGCTGATATGAGGTTCATTTTATTTGTACTATTATGTGATTGTAATAATGCTGCGCCGATGCCAAAGTTCGAAGCATCGCACATTGCATAAAATGGTTGATTTGAATCTGGAATTGTGTTTGAAATTTGTTCAGTTAGAAGTTTTTTAATTTCTTCAAATTGTGCTTGATGTTCTGTATTCCATTCAAAATTATTTTGTTGTCAAAGTATATTATAGAATGGTCGTAGATATAATTGCATTTTATAAACATATTTGCTTAAAAAGTTTAACATTCCAAGGAATTCTTGGATTTTCTTTTTATTTGTTGGTGGTTGGAGTTTTTGAATAGCGTCTATACGTGATTTCAGTGGAGTGATTGTTTTTCTTTCTATATTATGTCCTAAGAATTTAACTCTTGTCAAAAAGAAGTGTGATTTATCGTGGGCGGCCTTCAGATTTTCGTTCTGAAGTATTTGGTGATATTGTTCTAAAACATTGAACATTTCCTCTTTTGTCTGTGATTGCATAAAAACATCGTCTAAATAGGTGATTGCGTTTTTCTTGAGTATTAGTGGTCGAAAAATTTTGCTCATAAAAGCTGAAAATGCTGCTGGTCCTATGGATATTCCATAGAATAAGCGGTTGAATTCGTATTGTTGGTTTCCAATAACAAATTGTGTTAAGCGTCGTGATTGTTCATCTAATGGCATTTGATTATATGCACTATTCATATCGGCGGTGGTAAAGTATTTTCCGTTTATTTTTGTTAAAATAACTTGTATTGGTTCAATGGGCCAATTACACTTTGATTCATCTATGAGTGAGTTGAGGTATCTAGCATCGAGAACAATTTTTAATGATTCTCCTTTGGCTAGAATGATAACAGGGTTGATAAATGTGTTGCCTTTTGGTTGTTCTTCTTTGTTTACTGGTGATATAATGTTGTATTGTTCTAAAATGTCGAGTAATCTATTCACTTTATCGTGTAAGTGAATTGGTACTTTACTTGCTCTTTGTTTTTTGAAAACTGCGTCTGGTTTTAATGGGAGATGTAGTGATGAGCTGATTTTGCCAACATCAAATTTGGATGTTGCATAGACTGATGAATATTTAATTAGCTGTTTTGCTAGTTTTTCAAATTCGTCTTGTGTTAGTTGGAAATTAAACATTGTTAAAAATTTCTGTTGACTCTCTGTGTAGTTACTTATGTTGAATGTAGGTTTGAAATATGGGGTTTTTGTGAAATAATCCGTATTTCTGTTTTCGTTACTTATTATATTATTTATAGATAATTCTTCATTAAGAATTGTGGATTGGCAAATATCTAGTAATTGGAGTATATTATTTACACGATATGCTTTTTCGTGTATTGGTGATATTGTAGCGTTAGTTTCGCAATAGCCTAAAAGTCCTAAAGGTAATGTTACTTGGTAAGGTGTATTGTTGTATACATGTAAGGAAAAAATATCTGAATTCGAGTTTTTCAAATATTATTTTATTGATGAGATTGTGATTTTGAAAAACTTATGAATAGGTTTGAATTCAAAATCTGACATATAAAATTTTTGTTTGTTTTGTTTTTTATCATATTGGTGAACTTGCTTTATTGAAAAATTGTATATGTTTCCTGATAGTGGTTTCAAGTGTTTTCTTTGTTGGTTATATATTGGATAGAATTTTGAAAAAAATGGTGGTTGTTTATTTAATCTTTGAAAAAATGTTAGGGATGTGTCTTTTGTTTTTGTGTATTTATCTTTGATTAATATTTTACTATTCAAGATGTTGATTGTTGGTATATATTTAGAGATAAATGGTATTCCAATGATATTGTGTTTAATATCAGTGATATGGAATATTTGTTTAAATGGTTTGGTTAAAATTTTGTTTTGCTCCATTGTTCTTGTGGGGAGAAGAAATAATTGAATTTTTCCGTAGTTAATTAATGTTGATCCTTGTGCTGTTGCTAGTTTGCTGGAAGTTTCAAGAGGTGTTAGCTTTGGGTGTAAGGTTTTTATTTCATTCCATGTGGGAATGTTTATTATATTTGATTCTGCTCCTGAATCAATTAAAAAATCAATTGCAAGATCTGGTGGTTGAAATTCTTTGCTTCTTGGACTTTCTAAAAGAAATGGTATTGTCCAAATTTTTTCTTTGGGTTGTTCTTTTTGTATGTTTTGATAGATGTGATTTGTATTCAAGCATTTTGTTTTTTCGTTCTCATTGGGTTGATTTGTAGTGTTAATTTCATTAGTTTTTTGTGTCGTCGGTGTGGAATGGATGGGTTCAATATAATAATTGTGAAGGAGTTCTGATTGATTCTCATATATGTGTGATGAAAAAGGTTGTTCATATATAACTGGTTCATAGTCATTTTCGACTTTTATCATATTGATGGAGAGAGTGTTTTCTGCATCGCTTTCTGAATCTGATGATCCACAGTTTATTTGATTGAGTTGTAACGTATCAGTTACTGTGTCATCAATACCTGGAGGGTCTGATGTTGTTCCTGGATTAGATTGTACTTGATTAATATGTCTTTGATGTTTGGGTGTACTACTTCTGTGGCGATTATTAGAATTATTATAGTTATTATTATTCCGGTGTGGTGATTGGGAATAATTTCTATAACGATTATTATAACTTGAATGTCGATTTTGTGAATTATTTCGCGATCTGTTTTGGTAATTATTATTTGGTCTGTTATAGTTCGATCTATTATATGAGTTATTCCTTGGTTGATTGTTCGGGTAATTCTGGTTTCGGTTGTTTGAATAACTTCTATTCCGATTATTGGAGTAGTTTCTATTCCTTTTGTATGATGAATTTCGTGATTGATTGTTTGGATAGTAATTATTTCTTGATTGGGAATTAGATCTAGAAACAAATCGTTGTGTATTTGAATTTGATCTGGAATAGTTATTTCGACTATTTGGTCTATTGTAGTGATTTTGTGATGAATTTTGCGTGTTTTTTCGTTCTGGTGATCTTCCTCTATAACTTGAGTTATATGGTGATTGATTTCTTAATAATTTGTATTGTTCGGGAGTGGTTTTCCTGAACTGTTGTTGCTGTAGACTGTTTTGTTCGGTAGATTTTGATCTTTTTTCATGTATTGGTAGAATGATTTATTTGGTTCTTTATATTTTTGAGGTTTATTTTGATTGTCTTGCTGTTTTTGTCTACATTCAGAAATACTATGTCCATATCGTCGGCAAAAATTACACTATTTTTTGAAAGATGGTTTGCCTTTAAAGTTTGGGTGTTTTTCGTAAATATTGAGTATTTCAGTGATTTTTTCAACGAGGTCTGTATCTGATTCCTGTATATTGTTTATATTTGTGGAAGCTGTTTCAATTCTGTTAACGTATTGTAATTTCAGATTTTCCGTTTCTTCGAGTTTCATTGTGATTTCTGCTTGTTCTAGTTTGTCTACTAGTTTTCGAAAATCTAAATCGGGTTCTCGAATTGAAGAAGGATGGGATGCTCTCTTTTTTATTGCTATTTTCCTTAATTGTGGTGTTAAGGTCATCATTAAGATTTCTGTCATCTTTGTGTTTTTATAGTCATGTGTATTTAATGAATATGCTTTTCGAACTAGTGTTTCGATTCGTACTGCTAATTGCTTGATGGTTTCGTTTGGTAATCTGCGAATTTCATTACATAAAACTCTTTGTTGTTGTTTGTTTCTTTCGGAGTCAAACATTTTTGAAAATTCTTGTGTAAACCTTTTCCAATTTGATTTTATTTCTATAGGCAATACTGAAAACCATTTTTGGACTGCGCCATCTAAAGTTGTTTGTATTAACGCTGTGCGTCGATGTATCCAGTTTTGATGTAGTGGCGTATTAATTGGTTCAGGTCCTATATTTAAAATCAAATTTGCTGTTACTGCATTTAAATAATCTTCTACAGAATATTCAGGGTCTGTTCCTGTGAATACCATTAAAGGTTTATTTGATGTTATTGATGATCCACCCATAAGGTATGGATTCATTGTCATTTGTAATGATTCCGCTGTATTTGGCATTTGAGAAAAATTTGAAAGTTGATTTCTTGTTATTTCGTGTTGTTGAAGATAATATGGGAGTGGTATTTCATTTTGCATTTGTGTTGGTTGGTACGAGTTTGCAATCATTGGGTTTTGTTGCTGAATTGGCTGAAAAGATTGTGTATTAATTGGGTTTTGTTGTTGAATTGGTTGTTGGTTTTGTGTATCTATTGGTTGTGGAGAAAAAATTCTATTATATGTATGTGGTTTCTGTATTCCTTGTCCACGATATTCTTGATTATAAGGTGCAAATATATCTGGTTGTAAGAAATCATCATCTGAGGATAAGTAATCCATTTGATAAGATGTTTGTTTTTTATTTTTATTTTGTTGAAAAAATGGATAGTTTTCACTACGATCCTGTGGAGGATGTAAATTTGTTTGGAAATTTACTGAATTAGGTGGTGCCATTGGGTTATCCCAGTTTCGAGATCTTGTATAATTACTAAAATTTTTTCGTGGTTGATAATTTGTTTTTGATGGATGTGTGTAATTATAATTATGGTCTGCAAAGTTGTTTCTAGTGAACGTTTTGCGTGTTTTTGGCGGTATTGTCATGGGTCTGTATGTTTGGTAATCCATGTGTGAATATTTTGGGGCAACCGAAGGTTTAACGGTTGATTCTAATGTTACCTGTGTTTGTGAAGGGTTTGTATTTCTTGGTGTTGTTAAGTTTGGACGTATTGGTGAAATACTTTGTTGTGTAGTTGTTGTGTGTACGATTTCTTCATTTATGAAGTGTGATGGTGTCTGGATATCTTGTTGAGTAAGATTCCTAGTTCCATTGAGGTTTTCATTGTGTATGACTGTAGAGTTTAAACTATTATTTTGCATATCGGGTAAAAGTGTATTATAGTTTAATGGTGTTGCATCAATGGTTAATGGTATTACTCGTACATAATCTCTTACATAAGATATCGTACTTATTGCTTGACTTGAGATTGGTTGTGGGAAGTTTATGGATGCGGGATGAGACCATTCGGGGTCCCAAACATAGTCTGATTGTTCTGTGATGGCAGTATCATCGTTTGAGTTTTGGGGTCTAAAATTTTTTCGTGCTTGTGAAATTAAATCAATATTATGTGTGAAATAATCTATTATGAACCATGCCAAAATTTTTTGTAAGTCGTGTTTTGTATGTTGTGAAACTTCATCTTTCGTGAAATTTTCTTTAATTATATTTAGAAAACTAGAGAGTAGTGTGATTTCATGTCGTACTCTTATATGCTTAGATGTTTCTGTCGGTGAGACATTTGGTATCTGGATTTCGTTTTCTAATATCGAGATATAACTATATATTATCGCAAAAACTTCATTGGTGAATATGGAGTTTGCTCTTTGTGAGTTATGATATTGGATGCTTTTTTGTATATTCTGAGAATACTTTTGAAAATTCTAAATCAAGGTCGTCTGTTTGAATTATATATTTACTGTGATTCTGGTTTGGTGAGCTGAATTCTATGGAGTAGATTCCGTATTGTTGTGTTAGGTTACATATATCTTTTAGATAGTGATCGATAATTTGTCTTTTGATTTTTACATCTGGGAACTCTGTTTTACATGGACTGATTCCGGGTTCAAACAAATTTAAGAGTAAATTTTTGCAGAATATATGCTGTCCTCTATCAGTGGTTGCATCTACGATAAAGGGGAAAATATCATCATCATCTGGACTTTCTTCACCTGGGGTGTGCGTTGAGCTCATTTTTTCGTTCGATGACTGTTAATATGTAATTATCAATGTGTCTAATTGGTTGATTCCAATTGTATAAATGTACTGGTTTGTGTTTATACTGCTTTTTTATTCTTCTTTTTCCTCTTTTTGATGAATTTGAAGTTGTTTCTGAGTCAGAGAAATATAATTGATCGTGAATTGGGCAATTTTTATCTATTGATTCTTTTAGTTTATAAAGTTCGTCTAAACTGTTGGTTTCTGATTCTGAAAATGCGTTTCGATTTTTTGAAAATCTTTTTCGTGTTATTTATCTTTGTTTAGTTATTATTTTTCTCTTTAATGTTTGTCGTTTTGTTCTAATGTATCCAACTGTTTGTGTATGAGGTGTGATTACAAGGTCGTATTTTTTATTATCTATTTAACAATTGTGTAAAACGGTTGTTTGTTTATTTCCTAGGTTTTTAAATGACATAAGGTTTAGGATGACGGATGCAAAAGGTTGTTAAATGATTTCTATTTGCTTAAACTGTTAGTCCTTACGATTTTTTTGTTAGCCTAACCTGGGTCTATTTATTCAGGGTTGGGGAGAAAAGTGTATCGATTCCGAAAAATGATTTTATACTTTCTCGTGGCTAGTATAAGCTAAGGTGTTAACTTACTTAATTTTACTTAAGGGTAGTGATTGTGTTCAGGGTTGGAGAATAGTAAATCGATCCACAAGGTTCAGGTATAATTAGAACGCGAGTAGTTCGTTAGATACTATTTTAAACTTACTAAGTTTAAGATTTATCCTGGGTCTGGTAAGAGGGGGGATCAAGTGAAGGATGAATAACCGAAGTTCTTCACTGTTTATCCTAATTTGAATGATTAGTTTTGTTCAAAACTTTCTATTAGTCTTGGGTTTTTTGAAAGGGTTGGATAGTGAATCGACGTTTGAGGTCGTTAGACACTAGTTAAGTGGGTGGGGGAGAACAAAGTTGTTCTTTTTGATCCAAGGATAGGCCTTGATGATCAAGTTTTAAATTTAATTAAATAGAAAATGATTTAAGATCCAAGGATAAGCCTTGATGATCTGATTTTAAAATTAAGTGAATTTAAGTTTAAAATGTTTTAAATTTGTGTAAAGAAAAGATTTAGTATTTTTATGATATTAGTGAGCTTATGAATGCTGTTATGTTTAGGTGATGAAGCTCGAACAACAGGATGATTTATAATTACTAACCATTTATTGTCATGCTACTAATTTTTATTTTGATTTTTCAATAAATATTTTTCAAACATGTTTTGTATATTACTGCAGAATTTAGGAAAACGATCTGAGATCTTTTTATCAATCGTTATTGTATATTAATAATTTTGTTTAGCGCCTGAAATGATTTTGAAGATTGACTTCAAAATTTTATGTTTGCAAATGAAAATCTAAATTCATTGCTAGTAGTATTCTAAATACAAAAGTTTGTTCTGGCTTTTGCCGAACTATCATATAACTATATGGTAAGTTTCTGCTTTGTCGTATGTCGTCTCTGGTTCGAGGTCTTCTTCCAATTCCGGGTAGTTCTGTTATCGTTCGGAATATTGGCTCTGATCTATTGAGTCGTAGAGACATTTCGATTAAATTATTGTCGTATAACATTTTGTAAATGTTTTGTCTAAATTCTAATCTATTATTGGTTAATTCTAAGCTATTAAGGTCTTGTTCGAGACTTATGGTCGCACCAGATGAGTTAGGACCAATGGGTATAACTCATAGAGTAATTTCGGATAGGGTACACCGTCTGCTCGTCACGCTATCTTATTTTCGGCCGGATAGATTCGTGCAACTTCTTAGTCTAATACCGATCCTAATCTTACTCTTATACTATCTAGTCTCAGGTTGTTTAACTAGTCTCTGCTAGGCTCAATAGATCTAGGGTATACTGGTTTATGGCGGCTGCTGAAGTACTCGGGAGAGTTCAACTAACTTCTAAGTTAAATTCAAATCTCTCTGGTGCTGAAATTACAAGTAATTTCAGCACTTACAAATAAGTGGATTGTTAGTTAGATGGATCATGATTGGTTAATATTAAATACTTTACATTGGTAAAATATCTAATTTATCCAATCATAAAATGTAGTTTAGATCAGGTTCCACCCATCCGGGTTTTACAGAGTTTTTTAGAATAGTCTTTCTGCAATTCAAAAGATGGATGATGGACGTTGGTATTTGGCGAACATCTTATTTCTTCTGGGTTTTCTTATTAGAGAAGTCCCAGATTCAATCGTTGTGTCTTCTCAAGACAACGACTGGGTTTTCGCAACAAACTCAAATCTGATTTCAGAATGGTTGGCTATGTCAGGTTTTTCTGTTTCATTGATGAGAACTTCTTTGTGTTTGACCTTGTCTGGGAATGGCGTGGAGATTGTGCGTGGAGGGGATGCCTGGTTACTCGGATCTGTACGTATACTTGAACATCGAGGTGGTCATTGGTCTAGTTCAATGAAGTCCCAACGCACATAAAGTAGTTTCTACATTTTAAATTAAAGTTGGTTACGTTGGTTTCTTGTTGTTCAATTGAATTTCTTTCTACCTAACTTTGATATTTTTGTTACTTTTTATGTTACTCAACATTACCCCCCTAGCGTTTGCCGATTTACAACACCCCCCCCCCCCCAACGTAACGTGTTCAGATGGGGGTGGGTTCAGGTGGGGGGTTCAGGTGGGGGGTTCAGATGGATGGGGGATCAGGCGGGTGGGGGACTCATGTGGGGTTCATGGGAGTATGTGGGTTCAGGTGGAGGGGGTATGTAGGTTCAGGTGGGGGGGGGGGTATGTGGGTCCAGGTGGTGGGGGTATGTGGGTTCAGGTGGGGGGGGGGGGGGAGGGGAGCAAAGGGGCAAACATTAGGGGGATTGAAGGGGAGCAAAGGGGCAAACGTTGGGGGGGGGGGGGGGGGGTTGATCGATGAGTCCTGTATCGACTTACTGCAGTTCCTTCTGATTTTCAATTGACGATGTTGAATCATCACGTATGATTTTTTTGCTTTTATTTGAAGCAGCCCTTTTTTTCCCCAGCTCTGCCTAACCATGGTATCTGTCTCTGTGTTTGTATCCGTAAACGTTTAGGTCCTGTTTCTATTTGCAAAATTTTCTGTTTCTTAATATTGAAAGCTTAATTCTACTTATTTGAGCTCTTTCTCTACTGACCGCCAGCGGTACGATAGCAATTTTTAGAAAAATAACCTTAAGCCTTCTATTTTGTTATCTGTGTCCGCCTTCACAGTTGAACACAGATGAATACCACGGGGATGTTTATATTCACCTTGCTGCTGTCTGTTTGTTTCGCAGATAGCTTTTGCACACATGGAGTTGTCTATCTCATAAGCAATTATAGCACAGCTGTTTCAGTCGCATCTCTGGATCTGGTGGTTACGTCGACAACAATCGTCTTTTTCTTGTCTCTTTTGGTGTAGAAGTGTCGGTAGTATCTTCAGCATTGTGTTTGTTCTGTTTTCGTGAACTGTTTATGGCTGCTGAGAAATTTCACGCAAATGTTTATCGCAAAAATTGACATCTGTTATCCTATCGACTCTTTAGTTGGCATCGGTGATGGAATTGGTGATGGCATCAATGCTTTTTATGGAAAGTAGTAATTTGTCCTCGTATGTTGTCTGTAAGGATTATCTTTCTTATCAACAAGTTTTATGGAGGTTTAATTCAGACTTTTCATTGGTATGTTATAAATCACAGTGACTTTGTAGTAGTTAGGAAATAGTTGAAAGATGCCCGAGGGAAAAAGAGCCCAGCCTGAGGGCCCGAAGTGCCCGAGTGAGGCTCTTTTGCCCGAGACCATCTTCAACTATTTTCTAACTGTTGAAGAGTATGTTTTTGCTCTTTCTGAAGGAAATATACCGGAAAACTGTGAAAGAGCCCGGAAAATTGTGAAAGAGCGGGAAAGTGCGCGAAACTATGCAAATGGTTCTTTTTTCATTCATGTGATCTAATATTTCCTTTTTTCATTCATGCCTTGTCGCGAAAAAACATGTGTCAAAGAGCAAAAACATACTCTTCCAGAATCAATTATGACTTATATCATGACTTATCATAGTGCGGGAAAAATTGATTCAGCAAAATTCTCCCGGGTACCGAGTTGGGCTCAAGTCGAGGTAATTTCTGAGCCGAACGCGTGCGAGTGCACTAGCCGGGTGGTCAAAGGTTCCGTATGCCGTCCTTACGGTCACGACTCGAGTAGTCCCATCTCGTCCAGGATGTTCTGCTGTGACTCGTCCCAAAGGCCATATTCCTCACAGCGTCAGATCTTTCAAAATCCAGACTACATCTCCCCTTTTTAGCGGTTTTTCTGCGAAGTTCCATTTTGTTCGCTTCAATGAGGTCGGTAAACATTCCTTTTGTATTCTTCGCCAGATTTGGCTGAGTAGTTGTTGTTGTTGATATCAATTTTCAGAAGGGAGTGATAGCCGATCATCAAAAGTTCCGGGTGGTAGGTTGCTGAAAGGACGTTGAATTAAAAAGAGAATCGGGGTGATTGGTTCTTCATTGTCTGTGATATCGGCAACGTTTGTCAGACGTTTTGAGTTTAACATTGTTTCTGTTTCCGTGAGAATGATATAAATAGGTCCAGCGTAAGCTTTTTAGAGCCAAGAATAATTAAAAACGTGCGTTTGGCGATCTGGATTAATCGCTCCCAGGCCCCACAAAAATGAGGACCATAAGGCAGGTTGAATTTCAATTCAATTTCCTTCACTGCTAGCTTGGTTTCAATTTTGTTCTTATCTAGTTCTTTCAGGCATTTCTTGAGCTCCTTGCTAGCTCTACAAAAGTCTTACCATTGTCACTATAAATTGTTTTAGGGCTACTTCTTCTGGCTGTAAAGCGGGAAATGAATTAAGAAAGGTTTCAGTATTCAAATCTGGGCAAGACTCCAATTGAGCTGCTCTAGTTGTCAGGCAGTTGAAGATGTTAGCGTAAAGTTTCTCTGTTTTCTTTCTGTTTTTAATGAAGAATGGTCTGAAGAAAACTACTCCTGTGCTGATGAAAGAGTAGTGAGTATTTTTCTGTGGAAATCTTGAACTTCGTAGGGGTGCCGTTTTTGGCTGGAGGTTTTGTTCATCGAACCGTCTGCATATAAAACATTTAAACCGTACACTGCATAGAGCCAGTCATATACCAAAATGTAGTAGCGTTGCCGTATAAAGGGTTTGACAATATTGATGTACACAAATTTGGTGTGCGTGTTCAAGGTACAACTTTGTTATTGTATTTTTCATGTCCAATATTATTGGAAATTTCGCATATTCTTTCATGCAAGGTGCAAACGCAAGACGACTCCGAGCTCCTAGAACAGTCTTTTGGTCCAACAAGGGATTCAGTTGAATCAATTTGTACTTTTTGTCAATTTTGTTTGTGTTTTCCAATTTTCGATAGTATCAGGAAGCAACTGAGCCTGAAAAACTCTAATTGCGTAAAGCTTAGCTTTTTCAATATCCGCGATGTTGCATCGTGCATTTTCGTCACTGGAAGATGGGTTTTGATTGTTTTTTTTTGAGAACCTAAGTTGTAGTTTGGAAATGAAACTCATGACTGTAGTAAGTTTTAAAATCAGCTTGTTTGATGTAGAAAATTGTTAATGTCGAAAATTGGCTCATTTAGAGACAATTCCTTATGCTTGGTCTGTCTTTGAAAACCCGCAGCAACCACAATTGTTACAAGCGAAGTATTATTCTGCCACAGATGCCTAGGTTGTTACAAGAAGGCTGGAGGTGTACGCCATTTCTCAATAATTTCCCTGGGTTCAAGACTCTCGAGTACCGTGATCTGCAGGATTCAGATTAATTGGAATGTGATGCCAATGTAGTTGATGATCCATTGTTGAGATTTCAGTTTGTTGACAGAAACAGTCGATTTGCCACACATATTTTTCGCTGTTTCGTTGATTTTATCCAATCGAGTACCACCTGACTGTCTGTCGAGAAATGTAAACAGCTGTTCTGTTGAAATGAAGTTCTTTGGACGCAATTTACAAAAAGCGTGCTCCAGGTTTTGCAGCTTCTAGTTCAAGTTTTGGTACACTCAGTTGTTCAAAAGGCGCAACCTTGTTTTCGCCAATCAAAAACTTAATTTCAATGACTGTTTCTTCTGCATTATGCATTCGCAAGAACAGGACTGCGGCCATTACGATGAGTGAAGCGTCTGTAAATGCGTGTATTTCCAAAATTCTGGAGTTACAGATGATTTTCAAGTGCTGTGCGAATGACTTTTCTTTAATCTAATGTTGACGATAACTGCTACTTCAAGAAATATGATTGCTTTCCATTCCATTTTTCTTCAAGTGAAAACCAGTGAAAAGTTTTTTGTTTTTTTGGCAAGATGATCCCTACAATTTCAGTTTGGCAATTTTTCGGCTGAAACTTAAGCTATTCCTGCCATTTTAATCCAGCAAAGAAGCGTTTTGTTCGTACTTAGCAAAATATCTTCGACCCTCTGGATCTCTACGACCAGCTGATAATCAACTGTGATTCTATTTTTTTAGCTTGCTATTTTCAACGAATCTAGCTTTTTATGGATGATGATTTCCAGTGGCTCGTCATGCGTGTCTGGTTTCATCAAGAATTTTGAATTTCGAAAGATTTTTTTTTGCTTTTTTGTACTTTCTTGTTACTACGCGTCCATGATATGCTCAGTACGTATGAATTGCTCCAAATTGTTCCCTTCTCCAAGTCAATTGGGCAAAATTTGTTCGTTGTTTGAGCTTTTTGATGCTGGAAGTGTCGATGGAAAGGATTGCTGAATGGAAACTTTGACTGCGTTCTGTGAGGATATGAAGCGATTATTTCCTTCATCACTTCTCAGGTAAAAAATTTGGCAAGTGCTTGCGACTGGTTCCAATCCGAAAAACTCCCAGAGGGACACACTACACGCTAAGAGTAAAGGCAATTATTTTTTGATCGGGGACAAAATTTAAGTGAAAAAATGTTACCAGTTCTTGGGAACCAATTTTATGGCATTTTAGTTATCACAATTTGGCCATTGACAAATTTAAAACCACCTTAACTGACAAAATGGTCGCAGTTGAAATATTACTTTTGAGCTTGAAGTTTCAAAAAATTTAACAGTAAAAAAAACCTGGAAAATTGCTAAAACAAAAAAAATATCCGAAAAAAAAACCAATTATTCCGTCGCATTTTTCGAAAGTCGGAACAAAAAGAAAGACAGAAAAAATTTTTCCTTAGCAATGCGATCAATCGGCAGAAAAAATTGGTCGGCTTGAATTTGTTGACTTTTGTTGCAAGTTATTGCGAGTTGTTTCGTTACCATATATTTTAAGAGTTTCACTCTTAGCAAGGAAAAAGGAAACAGAAAAGGGAAATAGCTCTGACCCATGGTGTGTTTCTATATTCGTTTTTTTTTGTTAAACCATTATTTCATTTATCTCATTGACTTAGATTACGACACCATCGCAAAAAGTTTGTTCAGTTTTTGCATTAATCACTGTGGTAGGATTTTAGTGTGGTACTTGCAGAGCACCCGCCAAATTTGTTATGAGGGTATTTTATCGAGGGAATGTGAATTATAAAGGATCCCTCGAAAGTATATAAGGGGCCTCCCTCATCGCCCAAACATGTATTTGAAGCCGAGTAAGTGCAAATCTGGTCTTCCCTGCAGTCGGAAAAGCCGAAAATTGGATCCAGTTTCATATCAGTTTGGAACAGATGTGCCTCTTTAAGAAGATCTGGATAATGCACTGCTGTTTTGTTGGTTGTTCCGAGACCGCATGTGCCCAGTCGCGTATTCACTGCTACTGGTGATTGGCAAAGCCTGGCAATTCTGTACTTTGAAATTGGGTCACATCTTGAAATTTTGAGAAGGGCGAGGTCTTTGAATCTTGTCCCGGACAGGAAACTTGAATGAAAGAACCAAAGTAAACAAAATTCAGTTGTAGTTTGTAGTTTTTATTGTCTGTAGTTTGAGGTTTGACGCCCTCAGGGATTCGACTCCTCGCCACCCAAAATCCCCCCTTTGATACTGTTTTACATCCATTTTGGATGCAAACATATTCTTAATCTGCAAAAAAAAATGACGCTATCTTTCTGCTAACCTGCCACAAAGTGTCCAAAAATGGCCTTTTTGACCTAGGGCTTCTTGGAAATGTAATAAAATAGGGCCTTAATATGCTGGAAGTTCGAAAAACAATTTAGCCGACCTTAAAAAATACTTTAATTTGCCTCAATTTAGAAAACTCAATATGAAAAGCAAAGAAAAAACACAATATGGTTTTGTTTTTTGAATTCAGTGCTTTGAAAAAAATGATCTAGTATGCAAATTATCAAAAGCTATACAGTGCCTAAACAAAATCAAACTTAGCCCAAACAAATATTCTATTTTCTAGAAAGTGTAAAAAAACACGGCTTGAAATTGATTTTTGCCCTGAGGCCAAAAACTGAATGTATTCTTTAACTTACTCGTGTGGGATGATAATTTTGGAGAAGGCAAACCGGTTTTGTTTGAGTAAAGCAGCAGACTTCTCAAAACGACCAACATACGCCCTTGCTTCTCCTGGGAAATAAAGAAAATATCAAAAATGCAACAACATGGGTAAAAATAATTGCTAAATTAGACAATAGAAAAGAAAGAAATGTGAAACTTCTTACTAAAGATCCTCTCAAATCGTAATATTTCTAAATAAAAAGAGACAAAATCAAAAACTGCTTTAAATTTACCTTATTTTTGTGCTGTTTGTTTTGCAAAATGCGGAATTAGTTTTTACCCTGAAATTTGAATTGCTCCTTTTCGGCTTCATTTTTTTGATCAACCCGTAAACAAAAACAGATACTTTTGAACATTTGGCGGGTTATTAGTCGAACTAAATTTTGAAAAAACTAGTTTAGTCGAAAGTTAGTAGAAGCAGTTTTTAGAGCATTTTCTTTTCACATAAAACCGGTCTACTTCAGTTGCCATACAAAAAAATCACCATTATTTATTTTTTTAAACTTTTTACATTTCAGATTTTATTCTTTTTGCTTGCTTTTTTGATATCAGCACTGTAAACTGTAAACACAAGATTGACTTGTTCGTGAACTAATTCGTCGCGGAATTCTGTTTTATAACTAAGCAGATGACTGTGCCACCAAGCTTTTGATTTCCAAAACAATTTCTGGCAGTATTTGAGAAGCAGTTGTGTATTTATGAAATCAATTAATAAATCATTCCCATATAAAACGCCTAACCAAAACTTTATTGTCAGTGGAATTCAAAGACTGTGATAAATTTTTCCTTTATTTTCACTTTCATGTTTATGAAAATTTTTGCTATAATTTCTACTTCAGTCAACTTTCCCGGCTCGAAGGGCTCACTTTATGTTTTGACCGTGCTCGACCAAAGTTCGGTGTGACCAAAACAAAATGCTCGATAGTGCTTGACCCAAGCAAGATATATTTCGACCGTGATCGACCGAAAAAACGTGCTCAACCGTGCTCGACCCAGGCAACATATTATTCAAGCATACTCGCTCGAATTCGGGTACGTTTCAACGTTGAAACAACAAAAATTATTTAAATTTCAACGTTATATTTCCTAGTTTTCGGGTAACTTTTTTTGTTGCTTTTTATCAGATTGAAATGATTAGAGTTATCTGCAATTTAAAAGATGTGTAGAGATGAGTTATTCTTGAGCTTTTTTCCATTTTTTGCAATACTGTTTTGCTATTGGAGTCGGCAATATATTTTTTAAATGTTGATATTTGGAGGACATTTTTTATGACTCCGAATTACCGCGGTGGAACAATAGATATTTTACTACCGTTCTCGACCGTGCTCGTGCTCGATTGTGCTTGGCCATTCTGGAGGTATGTTTTGACCGTGTTGGGCCGTGCTCGTGGTATGTTTCGACAACCACGCTCAAGGTAGTTTTCGAATTTGAGCTTGAACCAAACCTTCTTTGTTGGTCAGGCACTGACATGTGCTCGAATTCGAAAGTCGAAACATCAAATGAGCAGCTCGACCCGGGTTATTAGCTTCGGAGTAAACATTATTAACTATCGCGATGTTTAACTTTACACAACGCAATTTTTGACAAAATTTTTATACCCTGGCTGTACGCTTGCAGTTCTATCCCATACAAATTTTCGTAAAAAATGTTAATCGAATGTTCTAATTGATAACTGTATGAGTACCATTCTCTCTTAATGAAAATAAAAGGAGGCAATGGGAATAGTATAAAAAAACTTTTTTGCATGCAAAATTTTTGTCAATAGGGTAATCTAGACGAGTTATAAATCACTGTAATTTTCTAAACATTAACAAAGCTGGCGCATCTCCTAATGCAGATTATTAGTAAAAATTTTGCCATTCATAAATTGCTTGGTAAAATTTGTCATTAAAAAGTCAAGAAAATTATTGGTCAAATTTAAAAGGTCAACACAAAATTTTAATTATTCGTTTTTGCCGAAAAATGCTAGCCATACAATCATCATTAGTGGTCATACGTTTTCATTATAGAAGAATGCTACTCCATTATTTTCCATATAATGCAGAAGGCTAGCCAAATAGTTTTAATAAGTAACTTAACGCAACAATCATTCGAGAAGATCATTGATAAAAATTCAAAGCGAATCTCAAAGTATTAATTATTTACTTTAATGAGAAAACCGCAGTCATAAATTCCCCATTAGTGATCATATATTCTTTTGTGTGGCCACTTATCAGGAAAAACGCTACTATAACAATTTACATGCAATGCAGAAGGCCAGGTCTTTTTACCAATTTCGTAACGCAACGCAACGTAACTGAAAAGCACTGGATGACTTTGCAGCTTTTGTCAACCTGTCTATAAATAAAAAACAAAAATTTTGACTTGTTTTTGAAAAATTGGGCATACAGCGCAAAAATTATTGCCCTAATTGGGTCTTTATAGGATTTTTATGAGCGACCAGAAAATGTATCTGGCTGAACTATTAAAAGTCGATCAAATTTATGCTCAAATATGACCCCTCCACTCCCACGAGGAAACTCCACGCCCTCGAGAGGGCAAAGTTACAATTGTCTGTGTTTTGGAATTATTTTGTAACAATTCACGGAACAGAGTAAAGGAAACTTTTTTTTTTGGAGTTTTCGCTGTCTCAATTTAGTGAAACTTCCTTTAAAACTAGTTAGTTAAAAAAGAGAGGACTTTATAAACCTTCTTGCTGGTGAAAAAAAACTAGAACCAGGCAATTACTTCAGGAGGAGCGGGCTTATAACTTGATCTACTGACTTATGTTGTTGAGCTTGTACACACAGCTGGCAGATGTCATGAACCAATGAGAGCCAACGACCACTGCGCCACAATGCCTCTCAGGATGTGCATGACCAAGCGCTGAAACTATAGTCACCGCAATTAAACTAGAAGTTTTCTCTCAGTCAATTACCAGTCCAAGAAAAAAAGAAGAAAAAACGTTCTACTTGTTCCCTGTAATTTAAAAGTAGATGTGTGATATGGCTCAAAGCAGACAGCTATCCTGCGCCGTGAAATTGTATAAACAACTACGTTTTTCTAATAAGCAAAAGTACGAAAGACAAAGCTTCCAAAAATGTTGTAAATGGTTAACAATTCAATGGTTTTCAAAATAAAACAAGACTGCTCGTATCAGGGCGAAGCCCTGAATGTTCCGACTGCCTTTTAAGGTTTTATGGAGCAGTAATAACATTTAAAAATCAAAGGTAATAAAAAAAAATGTTTTTTTTTTTTTTTAAAATTTGAAATTTTTTATGAAAATCATCCTCCCACACGCCATTTAAAGTACAAAAAGATAGATTTAGCTCCTTCTTACCAATCAATTATGGCAAATAAGCTTCTTTTAACCAATTTGGAACGATTTAAAGACTGATTAACTCTCCGCTTTCGCGTTAATAGCGCGAAATTATCGCGCGTTAATTGTCCCAAATTGGGCAAAATGGCAATCTTTAAACCCCCATAACTTAACGAAAAATGATCACAGGTGAAATATCTTTTCAAATTTGAGCTCAAGACAACAATACCTTTGGTCAAAAATGGCTAGTTAAAAAGTCGAAATTTGTCTGAAGAAAAAAAAACCCACCCCGAGCACAAATATTCCGTTACTTTCGTATCGAAAGTCGGAACAATGAGTAGAAACCTGTTTTATTTCTATTGTTGGTAAAGTTTCTAACAAGACTGCTCGTATCAGGGCAAAGCCCTGAATGTTCCGACCGCCTTTTCAGGTTTTATGTAGTAGTAATAACATTAAAAAATTAAATGTAATTAAATAATATGAAATTTTTTTTTCTAAAATTTGAAATTTTTATGAAAATCATCTTCCCACACGCCATTTAAAATTCAAAAAGATAGATTTAGCTCTTGTAAGAAATCAATTATGGCAAATAAGCTTCTTTCAACCAATTTGGAACGATTTTAAGACGGATTAACTCTCCGCTTACGCGTTAATAGCGCAAAATTATCGCGCGTTAATTGTCCCAAATTGCCCAAAATGACAATCTTTAAACCCCCATAATTTTATCAAAATTAATCACAGGTAAAATATCTTTTCAAATTTAAGCTCAGGACAACAATACCTTTTGAATGATAAAAAAAAATTCCGTCAAAAATGGCTAGTTAAAAAGTCGAAATTTGTCTGAAGAAAAAAAAACCCACCCCGAGCACAAATATTCCGTTACTTTCGTATCGAAAGTCGGAACAATAATTAGTGATATATTTAAATGTCTATGTTTTAAAAATGAACCTGGAAGAAATTTCCGCAGATTGTATTTGAAGTTAAGGCTTTCAACTTACTAAATTGCTCTAAATATCATTGATTGAATTGTTTCTAATTTTCATCTAAAATCTGCATGAAAAGCAATCAAGACATGTTTCAGCGATAAAAGAAAACAATTTAAAATATCATTTAAAATGTATGATCTCTGAATCGTAAGTTCAGAGAACTTGAAACGTTAGGTGAACAATTTTGAAGCAAAATTAATGGCTTCATTTTTAACGACAGAAAATCTTTGAACTGGTATGATTATCAAAAAAAACCTGAAATTGATTCAAACTAAGAAACAGAGTTGTAGCGTTTTTTTTCTGAACAAGTTTTGATAGTGGAAGTGTATTGAAAACAGACCTTCGATTATGATCGATTAAATTCGAAATTCGCCGAAAAAGATTATTTAACTATTTTCATGCACATCACCACAACAATCAAATATATATTCCTGTAGGCGCTGGTAAATAATTTTATTATTCCGACTTTCGATACGAAAGTAACGGAATATTTGTGCTGGGGGTGGGTTTTTTTTTCTTCAGACAAATTTCGACTTTTTAACTAGCCATTTTTGACAGAATTTTTTTTATCATTCGAAAAGTATTGTTGTCGTGAGCTTAAATTTGAAAAGATATTTTACCTGTGATCATTTTTGGTAAAGTTATGGGGGTTTAAAGATTGCCATTTTGTCGGCCAATTTGGGACAATTAACGCGCGATAATTTCGCGCTATTAACGCGTAAGCGGAGAGTTAATCCGTCCTAAAATCGTTCCAAATTGGTTGAAAGAAGCTTATTTGCCATAATTGATTTCTTACAAGAGCTAAATCTATCTTTTTGAATTTTAAATGACGTGTGGGGGGATGATTTTCATAAAAATTTCAAATTTTAGAAAAAAAATTTCAATTTGTTTCAATTCATTCAACTTCTTAAATGTTATTACTGCTCCATAATTATTAAAAGGCGGTCGGAACATTCAGGGCTTCGCCCTGGTACGAGCAGTCTTGTTTCAGTTTAATTTACCCATAAACTCTAAACACCTCGCTTGTAGATATATATCGATCATTAAAGTCGCTCTGCCTGAAATTCTCAGGATATTTGACCTGGTCCTCAAATCATCTCTTGAAGCCACAAGATAAACCAAATACACGGAGAACACGATTGTTTTTTTTAACCAAATTTAATGCTGATGTTTTAGCCGAATAAACGTCTATGACTAAATAGAACTTTTGTGAAAAGGTTTTGAGGTGGTAAAACAGTTCGCCACTTCACCAAGTCATGGAACGATTTTGTAAATGGAAACTAAATACAGCATGAGAGTCCTTGTAGCGCTTTCTTCTTGATATACCCCTCAATGCAGCGTGCACTCTAGTTTCGAACTAAATTCAGAAAAATCTGGACAAAATTTTGCGTGTTGATGAAGTCAAAAGCAAAAAAGATTAGAAAACTTATCTAGCATGCTCAATATACAAATTGACAACAAAAAAAAACAAATTTAAACTGTTTTTCTCAGAACACCAATAAGTTAAAATATAAAAACTACCCGCACTCAGTAAATGGAGAAAAAATTCGGTTATATTACAATTATAATTATACTTTTATCAAAATTAAAATTAAATATAAGCGCCAAATTTAGATGTTTAACCTATTCATAATATAGTATAATGATAACATTTTTCATGACATTATAATAAACTTAATCAATTATAATTGATTAATTTTTTTCCTGAAAATCTCTTATAACCTTTTCTAGTCTATTATAAGGTATTATAATTGATTTTAATACTTTTTTCTGTCAGAAATCTTTTAAATCGAGATGTCTTGTCACTCTTTGGTTCATCTGAATACAAAGTATCACCACGAAACAAAACTTTCATAGAGATACCTTTATATGAGTTGAAAGAATCCCTCGGTAGGTGAAATATAATTTTTGAATATATATATCATGAAATTAAAGGAGTATATATTTTTGGTGGTCAAAGAAACTTAAAATGTACATCATGAAACAACTATAATCAAGAAAAAATGAAGAAAAAAAAACGTTATAAACTTGAATTTATTTGACTTTTGTTAAAATCAATTTTCCCACTTCTACGAAAAGCATAAAATATAAGCAATTAATGATCAAGGTTGAAGACAAAATGCGCAAACAAAGGGATTATAAACAATTATACTCGATTATAATGGATCTTTTCTGCAAAACAAATGAATTAGAAATTTGGATAAAAATAATCGATTATAATCGAAAATAACCTATATTTGATTTTAAAAAGAGAATTCATGATCGATTATTAGCTGGGTAAAATGAATTTTTCTCAATTTTTGTAAGTTTGGTACTAAAATCAAATTATAATCGATTATTAACGCTCGAAACTGGAGACGGGTACTAGTACACAACAGAAATTGAAGTGTAGGTTTTGTCAGAGATCAGTTGCAGACGGGCATTAAATTCTAGTACAATAAGTTTTTATCGGGGTTCTTAGACACAAAACGAAAATTTCTGCAAATGATGAGAATAAAGATTGCAAAGCTCCACAGAGAAAATCTAAATTTAGATCGGAAATAAATAGAATTTTGGATGACAGCGAGAAAATTTATAACGAACAAGGAAACAGCCAAAACAACGGTGTTCAGCTTCAAAAAGGCGACAATTTTAGGTTATTTTGAAAACAGTATTTGATATAAGATATTTAAGCAATTGAACTGATCACCAAATTATGGAAAACTTAGTCCGTTTCTCTTACTAATCAGACATACGTTGTCAATTTAGCATCTGATACGAGCGCTTTAAAATTAGGTCTGGATCTACTGCAAAAAACTTAAAAAAGTCTAATAAAAAATGAAAAAAGTAAAAAGACGAGACGAAAGTATTTACGTTTTGAGTGTTTTCACAACTTACGAATTCCAGAAAACTCTAACAATATAATTGAAAAGTCACACAAATATGGATGAAAGCAATTTTCAACACAAAAAAGAAAAAACATCAAAAATTGACACACGGAATAGATAATTAGACAATATTTTAAGAAATCTACAATTTTAAGAAAACAGGCGAGCGAAATAGTTTTTGTTTCATAAGTTTTCAAACTAGAATGTAGCATATTGTTATATGAATAAGACATTTTCAGTAAAATCATGTAGGTATTTCTAGAGGTTTATTCCTGCACGATAATTTTAGTAACTTTGTTGTTCATTTTTTTGTCCTCGAAAAAAATTAGTAACACATATCTTTATTGTTCTTACTTTCATAACGAAAGTAACGGAATATTTGTGCTCGAGATTTTTTTTCTTCAGACAAATTTCGACTTTTTAACTAGCCATTTGTGACGCCATTTTTAATATCATTCATAAAATATTGTTGTCCGGAGCTCAAATTTGAAGAGATATTTTGCCTGTGATCATTTTTCGTAAAGTTATGGGGGTTTAAATATTGCCATTTGACCAATTTGGGACAATTAACGCGCGATATTGTCTTAGAAATTGTTCCAAAATGGTTCGAGGAAGCTTATATGTCATAATTGATTTTTTAATATGAGCAAAATTTATCACTTTGTCCTTATTATGGCGTGTTGGGGAATGTTTTCACAAAAAATCTCAAACTCATTTAAAAAAATTAAATTTTTTTATTACATTTAAATTTTTCAAGTTATTGCTGCTCCATAGAACTCAAAAGGCAGTTGAAACATTAAGGGCTTTGCCCTGATACGAGCAGTCTTCCTACCCTATTATTTATTATTTTCATGCATACAGTGTAACTGTTTTCCAATTCAATAGAGAGTTTTTGTAGAGTTTCTCTTTCCATTTCGCTAAAAATTAAAATCTTGAGCCGGTTCGACCAAATTACTCTCCAGCGGAACATGTGAACAGGCATGTTGCATTTTGGCGATTATTCGAATCGTTACTTTTAGAAATAACACATAAAAAACTCTTGGTAATATGCTCAGTTCGGTATAAATAATTCTAGTTTTTTTGATCACTGAGTTTATGAGATATTCTCAAATAACGCATAAATTGAACCTAATAAACAAAAACAAGAAGAGCGATGTCAAAAGTAAATGCTAAAAAAAACGTCCAAATTGAAGCTTTCAAAAAATATTTTTAAATCTTACATAGCCTTGTGATCAATGTCATCATTTTACTATGAGAAACAACGGCCACTCATACGACCCCTGGCTTGTTCTTCTTCGTTTGAGCGCTAAGTCTCTTAAGATTACTCATCGGTTTTAAATGATTGAGGTTTAATCTGAAAGCTTAAATGAAAAAAATAAGCAAATGAAGTAAGATGATAAATAATGAAATATAAAACAGACATAAATAGTTGAAATGAACTATTCATTGAGATTCGATTGAGAAGACTAATTTTGACAAGAACCTTTTTTGTCCCTGAAGCCGTCCACGACTTTGCTTGACTAAAAAAAACATTTTGCGATTCTGCGCATCTCAGAAACAATATGTTGCGATTTTGCGCGTCCAAACAGATTTGCGCGATTTCGGTTCGCATTTTCGGGTCGAGGTTTGCAATTTATATTTTGATCGACTCAACCAAAAAATGGTATCTTTCGACCGTCTCGACCCAGGTTCGATATGTTTTGACCGACTCGACTCAAGCTGTCTAGGTTTTGACTATGTATGACAGAGGAAGAAAATTTCGACCAAGTTCGACCTAGCGAAAACGTTTTGACCAAGTTCGACCTAGGAAAAACGTTTCGATCGATCTCGATACCGATAAGAATTTCGACCGCGACAATACAACTTAAATTTTTTTCAGTCGAAACGTTTTTCGTTGGTCGAACAATCGACATTTGATTGTTTTTGACCAAAGAAAAATGTTTCGACTGAGTTCGATCACAAAATTATTTCGACCAAGAAGAATTTCGACCGCGAAAAAAAAAACATTTCGACTGTGTTCGACCAACGAAAAACGTTTCGACTGAAAAAAATTTAAGTTGTATTGATCGTCAAAAAGTTGATCAGCAAAAATGGATCTAGCTAACTGCACCTTAAAAATATATATTTTACTGGATTATTTTGCATCTGTACAATGCTTATGCAAGCAAAAAATCCAGCAACAAATCCATTGTTTAAGCCAAATTGACCCAAATTGACTATGTTGCGACTTTGCACGACCCACCTTGCGATTTTTTGCGACTCAAGCGGGATGATAAAATTTCAGTTGAAAGTCTATTTCGGCTACCCACTTAGGTCGCAACATGAGTCGCGGACCTCGGGTACGTAACAAGTCTTATCATTAGCACTGTCAAATTACCTCCGTTGAAAAATAATTGGGCGTAAAATGGCCTGGATGGTGATGGATTCCCGTTTATAATTGAATTTATTGTAGATCTACTGATGTTCTCATAACTGGCGGATCTGACGAAAGTCGCTGTAACACAGAACAAGAAAAAATGAAGAGAGGGAGGTATTGTCAACCAATATTTCATGGAGGAACTTCACTTTTCAATTTCCAGCGAAGAAAGATAATTTTTCCAAGCTAATTTTAGATGATCACTGATTTTAAGCTTAAATTGATGTTCGAATAAGTTAAATTCCAAAAGTTCAATAGAGCAATTTGAGTTTCAAGGCGAAACAAAACTATAAAAGGCCTATGATTATATCCTAAGTTTTGACACTACCACTATTAACTTCAAATGTCTCTTGAGGCCGGAAATTCAACACAGAGTCAAACAATATGCAAATAACTTGATCACACTGGTTGAAACGTTGGCCCAGTTCAATCAAAACACACCTAAGCACACAAAACAATAGAGATCCAGCAAAGAATTAAAATATGAAATTTTTAAGCGAAGTCTTATCACTTTCTGTTTCTTTGTTCCAATTTTATGTAAAAACAACATGAGTTTTCTCAAAAATCATTTCTCAAACAGAGCAATAGACCATCCCGCACTGAAAAAAAAGGTTTCGGATCGATTTACATTGATTTCAAACCGATTTCAAATTGATCCAAATCGATTAACAAAGTTTTAAACCGATTAACGTTTTAATGAACTTGAATGGATTTTGTGTTGATATAAATTCGATCTTTCTTTAAAGTTTTGGATCGATTTAAGGGTCTAAGAAATCGATTTAAATCAATTTGGATGGATTTTCAGACTCACTAAAATCGATTTTTTTTTCTAAATTGGCAAATTTATTTGAGCTCAAAAATATGCATTGAAATCATAGAGAATTATAATTCTAAATCACAATACGAGCAAAAACCTATCTAATCATAAAAAATCGTGAAGGTAAAAATTTATGAAACGAGTCGAGAAAATGGTCAAATTAGATCAGGTTTTGAAATCAAACTGGAAAAACGTCAAATTGATTAGATTCTAAACTCAACTTATGTGAAAACCTAAGTTAACTCATAAAAAACTACGAAGGTAAAAACTTATAAAACGAATCAAGAAAAAGGTCAAAATAGATGAGACTTTGAACTCAAAATAGGCAAGTAAATCAAAGAGTGTTATCAATAGTTTGAAAATAATTTGGTCTTTTTATTATAGTACTATACGCTATGGATTTAAAGTGAAAATCATGGGGAATAAAATAATACAACGCAAATTCAAAACGGATGAAATTCCAAGAAAAAATTTATTTAAATCAGTTTTAATCCGTTTTAATTCCCCTTAAAACAAAATCTAATTAGGACTGGAAATATTGGATTTCAGTCGAATTAAAATCGATTGGATCAATTTGCTCAGCTGAGATTTGAAATCGATTTAAATCGGTTTTAACATGAACCAAATCAATCTTTATCTTTTCTGTTCAATCTTTGTACTTATTTCATACTAAGGTCGATCTAAATTTATTCTACATACCTTTTTCATACTAAAGTTGATCCTAATCCATTTTTGTCAGGTCGGAATTCATCAAAGTAATAATCGCACTGCTGGCAAACTATATTAAGGACAAAAACGTTTCTAGTCTTTGGTGAAAATATTTGATAAATTATTTCAAATTCGCACATTCAATTTAATCCGACAACAAAAACCTGGTTGGAAAAATTTTTGACTCTATAAAAACATGGATTTTTCTGGCATAACTTCTTTTTTGTTTGTCAAAACAAATACAAAATGAGAGTTATCTATACAAATTTGTTGTATGAAATCTAAACAAGCATGTTTCTGACATATCTTAGAAAACTCGTTATTTGAAGGTTGGCCAATCCGCTATCGAATTTATTTTTTGGCCTGTTTTTTTTTATCATTTTGCCTACCGTGCAAAATTTTTTTCTTAAAATAGGGTCTTAACGATGTCTTGGGGGATGGGATAGGGTGAGGTTCTCACTTGGTTGGGTGCTGAGATGAAGTGCTCACTTTATTTAGATATTTAAAGTCGAGCAGAGTTCAGTGCTCGTCCAAAAAATAATAGTCGAGACAGGGCTTTAGATCGAGTGTAAGCTCGAAACATAACTCGAGCACGGTCAAGCACGGTCGAAACCTATCTCAAGCATTGTCGAAAAATGACGGTTGTTACGTGGTAATTCGGTCATACAAACTTTTTATAGAAGACCCACCTTTTTGTAAAAATATTTCCGTCTCAAATTGCAAAACAGTATTGCAAGAGGTGGGAAAAAAAGCTCATCTCTACACAGCATTTAACTTGCAAATAATTTTAATCACTTCAATCTGATAAAAACATCATAGCATATTACTTGAAAAGCATAAATTATAAAGATGGAAATAGATTTTCTTACACTGTATCTAGTAAATTGAAAATAGACACAACAAAATTTTATAGTCTGTCATTTCATTATCATAAGATAAAAACTCATCAATTTCAAATTTCAAAACTCAAAACTAATATGGCACGCCATCTAATGTATTTATGTCAGTGAAACCGATTGTTCGAGCTTCAAAAGCTAAAATCGGAGAACTTTTGAGATAACTAGGATTTAATAAAATTGCTTCAGCTTGACCGCAATCCGTTTCCTTGATTTGCATGAGCCGGGCAGCTCAAAAAGCATTTGAGAAATTTTTTTTGCTAAAATAGGGTCTTTACAATGACTTTGGTGATGCGGTGTGTTTGGAAGGTTCATTTGATGGGGTGCTCAAATGGATTGCTCACTTTATATCGAATTCTAAAGTCGAGCACATTTCAGTCCTCGGTCAAAACAGCATAGTCAAGACAGGCGTTTGGATCGAGCATAAGCTCGAAACAAACCTGGGGCAGCGTTACGCACGGTCGAAACATATTTCAAGCACGTGCGAGCACGGTATAAAATTACCTCCATCTTGTACTCTAGCACAGTCGAAACATTCCTCGAGCTTTGTCAAAAAATACTGATTCATAAAGGAGTTTTTCCTCCAAACATCAAATTTATTTAAAATTAATTGATCAAAAAATACTGAGTCATAAAGGAATATTTCCTCCAAACATCAAATTTTTTTAAAATCTTTCACGACTCAAATTGCAAAACAGTATTCCAAAAAGTGGGGAAAAAAGCTCAAGAACAGCTCAGCTCATCTCTACTTAGCATTTAAATTGCAAATAGCTCTGATCATGGCAACCTAATAAAAAGCCTCATAAGATATTACTTGAAAAGCACAAATCATAACGATCAAATTAGATTTTTATCAGATTTTTTTTTGTATCGAGTAAATTGAAAACAGACACAAATAATTTTCAAAGTCTTTCATTTCATTATCAAAAGATAAAAAAAATAATCAATTCCAATTTTCGAACCTCAAAATTTCTATGGTACGCCATCTAATGTTTTTATGTCAGTGGATCTTATTGTTTGAGCTTCATTAGATAAAATCGGAGAACTGTTGAGATCAATTGGTTGTAATCATGATGGCTCAGGTTGCTGGTAATCCGTTTTATTAAGTCACATGAACCGGGCAGCTCAAAAAGCATTTGAGAAGAAAGTTCTGTCAAAATATGGTTTTTACAGTGAGTTGGGAGATAGGGTGGGTTGCTCACCTGTTGCGGTGCTCACATGATGTGCTCACTTTTTTTTTACTTCTAAATTCGAGCACAGATCAGTTCTCGGCCAAAATAGAATAGTGGAGACAGGCGTTTGGATCGAGTATAGGCTCGAAACATACCTGGGGCACGGTTAGGCACGGTCGAAACATATCTCAAGCACGTGCGAGCACGGTATAAACATACCTCCAGCTTGTACTCTAGCACGGTCCCTCGAGCTTTGTCGAAAAATTTTGATTGCTCCGCGATAATTCGGAGTCATAAAGGAATTTTTTCTCCAAACATCAAAATTTTCTAAAACTATTTCCGTCTCAAATTGCAAAACAATATTCCATAAGGTGGGAAAAAACAGCTGAAGAATAGCTCATCTGTACACAGCATTCAATGCAAATAGTTCTGATCATTTCAATCTGATAAAAAGCATCATAAGATGTTACTTGAGAAGCATAAATTATAACGTTGAAATTAGATTTTTCTCACACTGTATCGAATAACTTGAAAACAGCGCAACTAATTTTCATAGTCTGTCAATTCATTATCAGAAGCTAAAAAAATCAATTTAAAATTTTGAACCTCAATATCGGTCGAAACAAGACGAAAACCAAAAAATTTCAAATCATTTTTTTTTGAGACAGGGAATATTTTTTAGAAACCTTTTAATGTCATTGGATTTTCGACTAAAAACTCTTTAATGTGAATAATCACTCAACCCAGTTCGATTGTTTGTGGTACCTGATTTTGCGTGAAAAAGAAAAAAAAAGAAAAAAAAAACAAACAAGACAGACGGTAAAGAAAGACCTCCCCAGTTTCGTTTCGAAAACCTGCCCAATGAAGCATATACAATCGAATGGGCCATCAATTGATTTGAAAACGATATCTATACAGCTGATCTTCGTTCCTTTCAATACTTTTTTTGATCCAGACCTGATGACAATCGCATTTACAATCAAATGGGCAATCAATTGAGTCGAAAACAATTTCGATCCAGCTGAAAATTCGTTCCTTTCAATACGTTTCGATCCAGACGTAGTGACAATTTGACAATTTGCTTGGCACAATTTGAGCAGACTTTTGCTGTTGCTGAAAATGTTCAAAGTTCTTTTTTTTTACTCAATAACAGTTATGAATTTTTTTAAACAAATCATTTAGCAAATCAATTACAGCTCCAAGTTATCATGACACAATACAAATTATAATTACATGGTCTCCTCGGCGCAATTTTTGTGACTGCAGAGATTCCAGCTAATCATTTCAACCATCACGATTTCATGTTTTTGCCTAATTGGAACCTGATCTAAACTACATTTTATGATTGGATAAATTAGATATTTTACCACTGTAAAGTATTTAATATTAACCAATCATGATCCATCTAACTAACAACCCACTTATTTGTAAGTGCTGGAATTACTTGTAATTTCAGCACCAGAGAGATTTGAATTTAACTTAGAAATTAGTTGACTCTCCAAGAAGACTTCAGCAGCCGCAATAAACCAGTATACCCTAGATCTAATGAGCCTAGCAGAGACTAGTTAAACACCCTGAGACTAGATAGTATAAGAGTAAGATTAGGATCGGTATTAGACTAAGAAGTTGCACGAATCTATCCGGCCGAAAATAAGATAGCGTGACGAGCAGACGGTGTACCCTATCCGAAACTACTCTATGAGTTAACCACCTCGGTCCTAACTCATCTGGTGCGACCATAAGTCTCGAACAAGACCTTAATAGCTTAGAATTAACCAAACATAGATTAGAATTTAGACAAAACATTTTTAAAATGTTACACGACGATAATTTAATCGAAATGTCTCTACGACTCAATAGATCAAAGCCAATATTCCGAACGATCAGAGAACTACCCGGAATTGGAAGAAGACCTCGAACCAGAGACGACATACGACAAAGTAGAAACTTACCGAATAGTTATATGATAGTACGGCAAAAGCCAACACAAACTTTTATATTTAGAATCTTATTAGCAATGAATTTAGATTTTCATTTGCAAACTTAAATCTTGAAGTCAATCTTCATAATCATTTCAGGCGCTAAACAAAATATTAATATACAATAACTATTGATAAAAAGATCTCAGATCGTTTTCCTAAAATTCTGCAGTATTATATAAAACATGTTTGGAAAATATTTATTGAAAATCAAAACAAAAATTAGTAGCATGACAATAAACTGTTAGTAATCATTAAATCATCAGTTGTCTCTGCTTCATCACCTAAAACATAACAGCAATCATAAGCTCACTAACATCATAAAAACACTAAATCTTTTCTTAAACAAATTTAAATCATTTTAAACTTAAATTCACTTAATTTTAAAATCAGATCATCAAGGCTTATCCTTGGATCTTAATTCATTTTCTATTTAATTAAAATTTAAAACTTGATCATCAAGGCCTATCCTTGGATCAAAAAGAACAATTTTGTTCTCCCCCACCCACTTAACTAGTGTCTAACGACCTCAAACGTCGATTCACTATCCAACCTTTTCTAAAAAACCCAGGACTAATAGAAATTTTTGAACAAAACTAATCATTCAAATTAGGATAAACAGTGAAGAACTTCGGTTATTCATCCTTCACTTGATCCCCCCTCTTACCAGACCCAGGATAAATCTTAAACTTAGTAAGTTTAAAATAGTATCTAACGAACTACTCGCGTTCTAATTATACCTGAACCTTGTGGATCGATTTACTATTCTCCAACCCTGAACACAATCACTACCCTTAAGTAAAATTAAGTAAGTTAACACCTTAGCTTATACTAGCCACGAGAAAGTATAAAATCATTCTTCGGAATCGATACACTTTTCTCCCCAACCCTGAATAAATAGACCCAGGTTAGGCTAACAAAAAATCGTAAGGACTAACAGTTTAAGCAAATAGAAATCATTTAACAACCTTTTGCATCCGTCATCCTAAACCTTATGTCATTTAAAAATCTAGGAAACAAACAAACAATCGTTTTGCACAACTGTGAAATAGAAAACAAAAAATACGACCTTGTAATCACACCTCACACACAAACAGTTGGATATATTAGAACAAAACGACAAACACTAAAAAGAAAAATAATAACTAAACAAAGACAAATAACACGAAAAAAATTTTCCAAAAATAGAAACGCATTTTCAGAATCAGAAGCCAGCAATTTAGACGAACTCTATAAATTAAAAGAATCTATAGATAAAAATTGCCCCATACACGATCAATTATATTTTTCTGACTCAGAAACAACTTCAAATTCATCAAAAAGAGGAAAAAGACGAATAAAAAAGCAATATAAACACAAACCAGTACATTTATACAACTGGAATCAACCAATTAGACACATCGATAATTACCTATTAACAGTCATTAAACGAAAAAATGAGCCAAACACACACTCCAAGTGAAGATAGTCCAGATGATGACGATATCTTCCCCTTCCTCGTAGATGCACCCACTGATAGAGGACAGCATATACTTTGCAAGAATTTACTACTAAATTTATTTGAACCCGGAATCAGCCCATGTAAAACAGAGTTCCCAGATGTAAAAATCAAAAGACAAATTATTGATCACTATCTGAAAAATATATGTAATTTGACACAACACTACGGAATCTACACCATAGAATTCACCTCACCAAACCCGAATCACCGCAAATATGTAATTCAAACAGACGACCTTGATTTAGAATTTTCAAAAGTATTCTCAGAATATATAAAAAGTATACAATATCATAACTCACAAAGAGCAAACTCCATATTTACTAATGAAGTTTTTGCAATAATATATAGTTATATCTCAATATTAGAAAACGAAATCCCAATCTCAAATGTCTCACCGACAGAGACATCCAAACATATAAAGGTACGACATGAAATCACACTATTTTCAACTTTTCTACATATAATTAAAGAAAATTTCACCAAAGATGATGTTTCACAACATACAAAACATGACTTACAAAAAATTTTGGTATGGTTTATAATAGATTATTTCACACATAATATAGATTTAATTTCACAAGCAAGAAAAAATTTTAGACCTCAAAATTCAAACGATGATACCGCCATCACAGAACAGTCAGACTACGTTTGGGACCCCGAATGGTCTCATTATGCATTTATAAATATCCCACAATCAATTGCAAGCCAAGCAATAAGTACAATATCTTATATAAGAGATTATGTAAGAGTAGTACCATTAACCATTGACGCAACACCATTAAACTACAATACATTTTTACCTGATACTCGAAATAACAGTTCAAATTCGACCGTCATACACAATGAAAACCTTAATGGAACTAGAAATCTCACTCAACAAGATATTCAGACACCATCACACTTCATAAATGAAGAAATTGTCCAAACAACAACAACTACACAACAAAGTATTTCACCAATACGTCCAAATTTAACAACACCAAGAAATACAAACACTTCGCTAGCACAGGTCACCTTACAATCAACCGTGAAACCTTCAGTTGCTCCAAAATATTCACAAATGGATTACCAAACATATAGACCCATGACAATACCGTCAAAAACACGCAAAACATTCACAAGAAACAATTTTGCGGAACATAACAATAATTATGCACATTCATCAAAAACAAACTATCCTCCACGAAATAATAATAATAATCAAATCAGATCTCGATATTGGAATAATCCAATGGCAACAACCAATTCAGTAAATTTTCAAGCTAATCCACATCCTCCACAGGATCATAGTGAAAATTATCCATTCTTTCAACAGAATAAAAATAAAAAACAAGCACTTCATCAAACGGATTACCTATCCTCTGATGATGATCATTTACAACCAGATATATTTGCACCATATACCCAAGAATATCGCGGACAAGGAATGCAGAAACCATATACACATCATAGAAATTTTTCTCCACACCAGATAGATACACAAAATCAACAACCAATACAAATGCAAAACCCAATTAATACACAATCTTTTCAACCAATTCAGCCACAAAACCCAATGATTACACACTCATATCAACCAACACAAATGCAAAATGAAATACCACTTCCATATTAGCTTCAACAACACGAAATAACAAAAAATCAACTTTCTAATTTTTCACAAATGCCAAATGCAGCAGAATCATTACAAATGACAATGAATCCATACCTTATGGGTGGATCATCAATAACATCAAACAAACCATTAATGGTATTCACAGGAACAGACCCTCAATATTCTGTAGAAGATTATTTAAATGCAGTAACAGCAAATTTAATTTTAAATATAGGACCTGAACCAATTAATACGCCACTACATCAAAACTGGATACATCGACGCACAGCGTTGATACAGACAACCCTAGACAGCGCAGCCCAAAAATGGTTTTCAGTATTGCCTATAGAAATAAAATCAAATTGGAAAAGATTTACACAAGAATTTTCAAAAATGTTTGACTCCGAAAGAAATAAACAACAACAAAGAGTTTTATGTAATGAAATTCGCAGATTACCAAATGAAACCATCAAACAATTAGCAGTACGTATCGAAACACTAGTTCGAAAAGCATATTCATTAAATACACACGATTATAAAAACACAAAAATGACAGAAATCTTAATGATGACCTTAACACCTCAATTAAGGAAAATAGCAATAAAACAGAGAGCATCCCATCCCTCCTCAATTCGAGAGCCCGATTTAGATTTTCGAAAACTAGTAGACAAGCTAGAGCAAGCGGAAGTCACAATGAAACTTGAAGAAACAGAAAATCTGAAATTACAATACGTTAACCGAATTGAAACAAATACCACAAATATCAACAATATACAGGATTCAGATACAGACCTCGTTGAAAAAATCACTGAAATACTCAATATTTATGAAAAACACCCAAACTTTAAAGGCAAACCATCTTTCAAAAAATGGTGTAATTATTGCCGACGATACGGACATAGTATTTTCGAATGTAGACAAAAACAACAGGACAATCAAAACAAACCTCAAAAATATAAAGAACCGAATAAATCATTCTATCAATACATGAAGAAAGATCAAAATCTACCGAACAAAAATGTATACAGCAACAACAGTTCAGGAAAACCACTTCCGAACAATACCAACTACACGAGAAATCAATCACCATATAACTCAAGTTATAGAGGAAGATCACCAGAACGAAGAAATACACAAAATTCGTCACAAAATCATTACAATAGACCAAATAGTCGAAATAACTACTCCAGATCAAATTCAAATACAACACAATTTGTTTCTAGATCTAATTCCAAATCAAGAAATTATTACTATCCAAACAATCAATCACGAAACTCATCATACAATAGAAATAGAAACTACTCCAATAATCGGAATAGAAGTTATTCAAACAACCGAAACCAAAATTACCCGAACAATCGATCAAGGAATAACTCATATAATAGATCAAACTATAACAGACCAAACAATAATTATCAAAACAGATCACGAAATAATTCACAAAATCGACATTCAAGTTATAATAATCGTTATAGAAATTATTCCCAATCACCACACAGGAATAATAACCATTATAATAATTCTAATAATCGTCACAGAAGTAGTACACCTAAACATCAAAGAAATATAAATCAAGTACAATCAAATCCAGAAACAACATCAGACCCCCCAGGTATTGATGACACAGGAAATAACGAGCTACAACTGAATCAAATAAACTGTGAATCATCAGATTCAGAAAGTGATACAGAAAACACTACCTCCATAAATATGATAGCAGTCGAAAATGACTACGAACCTATTATATATGAACAACCTTTTTCATCACATATATATGAAAATCAACTAGAACTCCTTCACAATTATTATATTGAACCCATCCATTCGACACAAACGGCACAAGAAACTAACGAAATCAACACTACAAACCAATCCAATGAAAACGACAAAACAAAATGCTTGAATACAAATCACCTCTATCAAAATATACAAAAAGAACAACCTAAAGAAAAAATTTGGACAATACCATTTCTTTTAGAAAGTCCAAGAAGCAAAGAATTTCAACCACCAGATCTTGAAATTGATTTTTTAATTGATTCAGGAGCAGAATCAAACATAATAAACATTCCCACATGGAATGAGATAAAATCACTACACCCAAAGCTAACGCCCCTTGAAACATCCAGTAAACTAGCAACAGCACAAGGAACAACATTGGTAAACTATGGAAAAATTCAATTATTTCTTCTCCCCACAAGAACAATAGAACAAAATAAAATTTTAAATAAACCATTTAAACAAATATTCCATATCACTGATATTAAACACAATATCATTGGAATACCATTTATCTCTAAATATATACCAACAATCAACATTTTGAATAGTAAAATACTAATCAAAGATAAATACACAAAAACAAAAGACACATCCCTAACATTTTTTCAAAGATTAAATAAACAACCACCATTCTTTTCAAAATTTTATCCAATATATAACCAACAAAGAAAACACCTGAAACCACTATCAGGAAACATATATAATTTTTCAATAAAACAAGTTCACCAATATGATAAAAAACAAAATAAACAACAACTCTATATGTCAGACTTTGAATTCAAACCTATCCATAAGTTTTTCAAAATCACAATCTCATCCATAAAGTATTTGAAAAACTCGAATTCAGATATTATATCTCTACATGTATACAACAATACACCCTATCAAGTAACATTACCTTTAGGACTTTTAGGCTATTGCGAAACCAACGCTACGATATCACCAATACACGAAAAAGAATACCGCGTAAATAATATACTCCAATTATTAGATATTTGTCAATCTACAATTCTTAATGAAGAATTATCCATAAATAATATAATAAGTAATGAAAAAAGAAATACAGATTATTTCACAAAAACTCCATATTTCAAACCTACATTCAACATAAGTAACTACACAGAGACTCAACAGAAGTTTTTACTATGTTTAACTTTCAACATTCACAAATAACACAAGACGAATTTGATAAATTATCCAAACAGCTAATAAAATATTCATCAGTCTATGCAACATCTAAATTTGATGTTGGCAAAATCAGTTCATCACTACATCTCCCATTAAAACCTGACGCAGTTTTCAAAAAACAAAGAGCAAGTAAAGTACCAATTCATTTACACGATAAAGTGAACAGATTACTTGATATTTTAGAACAATACAATATAATCTCACCGGCAAACAAAGAAGAACAACCAAAAGGTAACACATTTATCAACCCTGTTATCATCCTAGCAAAAGGAGAATCATTAAAAATAGTTCTAGACGCTAGATACCTTAATTCACTAATAGACGAATCAAAATGCAATTGGCCTATTGAACCAATACAAGTTATTTTAACAAAAATAAACGGAAAATACTTTACAACCGCAGATATGAATAGTGCATATAATCAAATGCCAATAGATGAACAATCGCGACGCTTAACACAATTTGTTATTGGAAATCAGCAATATGAATTCAATCGCCTATTCTATGGAATATCCATAGGACCAGCATCATTTTCAGCTTTTATGAGCAAAATTTTTAGACCACTAATACTCAAGAAAAACGCAATCACTTATTTAGACGATGTTTTTATGCAATCACAGACAAAAGAAGAAATGCTTAAAGTTTTAGAACATTATCACAAAATACTTCAGAACGAAAATCTGAAGGCCGCCCCCGATAAATCACACTTCTTTTTAACACGAGTTAAATTCTTAGGACATAATATAGAAAGAAAAACAATCACCCCATTAAAATCACGCATTGATGCTATTCAAAAACTCCAACCACCAACAAACAAAAAGAAAATCCAAGAATTCCTTGGAATGTTAAATTTTTTAAGTAAATATGTCTATAAAATGCAATTATACCTAAGACCATTCTATAATATACTTAGACAACAAAATAATTTTGAATGGAACACAGAACATCAAGCACGATTTGAAGAAATTAAAAAACTCCTAACTGAACAAATTTCGAATACAATTCCAGATCCAAATCAACCATTCTATGCAATGTGCGATGCTTCGAATTTTGGCATCGGCGCAGCATTATTACAATCACACAATGGCACAAACAAAATGAATCTTATATCAGCAAATTCTCGATTATTCACTCAAGCAGAGCTACGACTCTCAACTCTAATGAGAGAGTGTACAGCTATAATATATACACTAACAGAATATGAATTTCTGATACTTGGATCAAAACATCCAACAGTTCTTTTCACAGATCACAAACCAATCATTTTTCTCTTTACACAAAAATCTAATCCAAATCACAGAATTTATAGATTTCAACTAATTCTAATGAAATTCCCAAACTTACATATAGTTTGGACAGCAGGAAAAAATCTTGCATTACCAGACACATTAAGTCGAAATACACCACCTGAATTACTTACACGTAAAACTACAGTAGAAATACCCAAAAATATAATAATCTACCTTGCAGAAAACGAAATATCACCCCGACTAGAATGCAAATATGCAGTAAAAACTGACGTTGAACAATCCCAGATAAACAATTTACAACACTTCCCACTTTATTTAGATTGCCAAAATAACCACTACGAAGTTGATCTACTTGGAACATCAACTTTCAAACCAATTCCATACTCACAATTATTTAACAAAAAAGAGTAAAACAACACCCGCATAAAAAAGACCTTTTTCCATTAATTGAAAAAGAAAACCTAACTGATAAAATAAATTTATCAGGACCACAAACAAACGATTCAAAATACACAATAAATCAAGTATTTGACCTCCATGACCCACTTGATACAATTCCTTTATCTAAATTAGAAATTGCAAACATTTTTCTCCCCCCAACAGATAAAATTACAATTAATACTTTGAAACAATATCAAAATCTTGACCCAGTAATTAGACAACTAAAATCATGGCACAAATATAAAACTAAACCCGTCAAGGCAGATACAACTATTTTAGGAAATAAAACACTCCTCCGATATTTTCGAAAATTCAATAATACAACAATTAACGAAAACACAGACCTTCTAGAATACAAATTAAATGAATCTACAGTTCCCTGTCTCCCTCTAAGTATGATTCTTATAGCTTTTAATATTTCACATACACAAAACATTAAAGGACACTCTGGATCAGAGAAAACATATTCAAATTTCATACAAAACTTTTATTTTCCAAATGCACCAATTTGGATAAAAGTACTATGCAATGATTGTATAGTATGTCAGCTAAATAAACCTTACCCAAATCAAAAACAAATAGCTCAAAATCAAGATTTCAAAGGACAAAGTTTGTACTTTAACCACCGTATTTCATTTGATACAAAAGGACCAATTTCACCCTCATCCGAAGGAAACTCCTACATTATGGTAATTGTTGACGCATTTTAACATTATGTAGCACTTAACCCAGTACCACATTGTAACGCTTATTACGCTTACACAACACTCTATGAACACTGGATAGCTAAATTCGGACTACCAGAAATTTTAGTTACAGACAACGGTACAGAATTCATAAATAATGAAATTATCACACTATGTCATTTATATAACATCAAACACAAACCACGTACATCTCACGCACCTTGGACAAACGGCTTAGTCGAAGGTATGAACCGTTCACTACAAGAATATCTTAGATGTATCATCAATGGAAATGATACAAGATACACCGAATGGTCAGCAGATGTAAAACTATTTCCCTTAGCATATAATTCACAAATCACGACAACTCTAGGAATGTCACCATATGAAATGGTTTTTAATCAAAAGCCACGCAAACCGATTATGTTTACAGCAAACTCTCATAAAAATGCACAAAGTTATTGTCAACCGAATAAAGACTCAATTTGTTATAATCTACCTCTACATACACACGATGAAGATCATTTTCATCACCCACAAATTCTTAAATTAGCCTCCGGTACACACATCGAATGGATTTTAAACAGAGATAAAAAACACAATGAAATTTACCAAAAAGTAACAAAAAAGTTGTTACAAAGACAAAACATTAATGAACAAAGAAATTCACGCTTTACACCAGCCTCCGATTTAAAAATTGGAACATTTGTTTTAATACCCAATTTTAACACTCAAAAAGGAATTTCTAAAAAATTACAACCCCTTTGTAAAGGACCATACCAAATAATTGCCAAACCCACTGATGTCACATATAAAATCACCGACTCAGAACAAAAAGAAATTGTTCAACATCGGAACAACTTATAACCTTATTACCCAAAAGAATACGCACTACGCGAACTAACTCAATTGTATTCTTTCACAGGTTTAAAAGTTATTCAAAATTATCCACATACGGAAAATAAAACAAAGGAACAACATGACATTCACCTCGAAAACCAAAATAAAAAACCAACTACAACAAAAAACAATACAAAAAAGCTAGATCAAAATACACCACAAAAAGAAAGAAAAAATAGAAAAATGATAGAAAAAATAATACCTCAAGAACAAATCGACAAATCAGAACATAGAGAGTCATCACGACTTAGAAATCAACCACGTAAAAACTATAAAACATTCATTCCACAATCTAAAATATTAAAGAAAGTCGAATTTCAAAAACAGCTTTAAATTTATATTTAATAATTTTTGCACCTCTGAAATATTTTGAACTTTCTTTTTTCAAAATAACATGCTGAGAAACACGCAACAATTCTAGTTCATAATTAGCCAATAGGATTCATCCAATCCGTCACCTTCTCTAACTCTAACACAGATCAACTAGACGAACGATATTAAACTCCAGGCATATTTATAACTATAACTTTGCGACCTCCAGGTCAAAAATAAGCAAACCATTCCAACTTGACAACTAAAATTAATATCACCATAATATCATAACCCTCCCTTATCTAATAAACCAAAGATCAACAATATTTCCCCAACTCAGACCTCAAATACCCCCCGAACAAATATGTTAATTTAGCCTAACGTAAAAGAACGACCATTTTAATTAGCCTAAAGTAGAAAAATCTCAAAAATACCCCAGATCATTTGACAAATGAAAATAAAGACAAAGAAGACCTCCCGATCACCATAAAATTTGCCCCCAACAATTTTTCCCAAAACTCGACCCACTTGTCAAAAAACCAATAAATAATTCGACCACACTTGAAAATTGCCTCAAACAACAAAAAATATTCGATCGAGAAGCCATTTCTTAAATGCTCTTCTCTCGACCAGTCAACTTAATACTCAACATTTTCATAAACTTTTAACAATATTTAAACTTTTATTCATATTTCTTTTTGATACCTTTGAAGCTTTTGTAATAATCTTAATCATTTTTTGCAATATTTTTTTAAATTTTCTATTCCCTATTTGAACTATACCTCCAACTTTCAAAAGCTATTGACTATATCCACAGGTACGATTCACAAAACTTATCTAAATGATACGAACCATTTTTAGTAGAACAGATATCTTTTTACTATTTGTAATCTTTATATCATTTCTATCATCCCTCATCTTGACAATATGCAAATGTATAAAGAAAGCAATCATCACATTCGCCCTAGCAACAATCCTCCTAATTCTTTTTCTAGAAGAATATTATAATAAACATAAATTTTTTCACTAAAAGAATAAATAAAAAACCATCAAAAATTGCTAACCAACAAACACTCAGTCAGTCTTCACCGACATCATCCCAAGATAACCCAACACCATCTTCAACTACCCAAAACCCCCAAACATCTACACGAATTTCTTTTCAAGATAACCCATATACCTTTGAAGAACGACACGCTCGCTTATCTGAACCACTAGAACCAGTTCAACGACAAGCACCTCTAAGTGAACCAACATATAACTTATACCCAACATTACCACAAGAATTAAGTAAAATACGAAACCCTAGTCAAAACCAAAATACAGTAGAAATAAATAGACAAATTATACATCCTCGACGAAACAGAAATTTTCAAACTCCCCGAGTTCATTTTGATATACCTCAATCCCCATCACAAAGTACACCAGAAAACCCCATTGGTATATTACCAGAAACCCCTACGCTTCTTTCACAACGTAGCACCTCAAGCCTACCATCAGATTACTTAGGTTCAACACCAACGTCTGAACAAATACGTGAAAATCCCTTTAACCCTACAAACCAAACATCACGACTACCATACTGGACAACACATTCATTCACACAAGGTGAACCAAATTTAATCAATGATCCAATAGATATTTCTACGGATACAACAACATCCTCATCACTACCAGAAACATTATCACTACCATCAACGACATCAATAAGCCAGATTTCACCACCACCTTTTAACTTAAATTTCCCAAATAACCTCGACGCGATATCGAGAACAATCATCAACAAATATTCCTTTAAGACTAGACTGGAATACATTCACAGCACCTCCACCATTATTTGGACAACACCTAGAAAGTAACCGACTCCACAACTGGGCACTAAATAGACTACAATATAGACAAGACATTCACGAAGACATTCGTACTCATAACATCCAAATACTCCAACAGAATAGTCTACAATTAAAATTTGAAATCACGGTTAAATTAAACAACATTACTCAACATCCCTATCCATTAAATCCACCAAATATAACAGCTCAATCCCTACCACCACCATTTATAACAACTGAAGTAATATACAAATACGACAGATATACCAAAAAGACAATTGGTTACATCACATTTTATAACCCATACTCAGGATTGTCATACACATGTATATTCTAAAAATTTTAATTTTTCTCCAACTCTTTTTTCTAATAACCTCCAATGAAAACATAAACCCTTCCCCCCGCACAGGACCCCAAGATTTATTAGTAACACATTACGATTGTGACGAAAACGAACAAAAAACATTACACAAATATGCAATAAATCAAGTATCACAATGCGAAACAGAACCACAAGCCATAGAAACAACAAATATAATAGCGACACTTTATTCAAAAGCCCGAGCAACAACAGTTATAGGATATAAATTCACAGCAACATTTTCCGAAAAGAAAGTACATTGCTCACAAGTCTCAAATGGAAATAAAAACCGACTTGACCACGAATCATTCTACCAAAGTAATATCGAACGACTTCTACATCTCAATCCCGAAGATTGTAAAAACGAGTTACTAAGACTCAATATCACAAGAAATAAAAACCCAGATAGAAAATTAGTATATTTCCAAGTTTTTGCAGATTCTGTACATCAAGCAGAACTTGAAAGATATCAAGGACATATAAAATTAGATGAAAAATACCCATACAACGGCGCACACGGAAGATTAATTTATGATATACACGATAAACACTGGATACCACACATTGGTATAAATGACCCATCAAACTGCAAAGCAGACACAAAAAATAAAGGATATCAAGAAATCATGTTTTTCGATTGGAAAATACAACTCGAAAAAATACAACTCTCACGCGATTTATCAGACAACACAATGATCTATCAAGGAATTAGATTACCTTGTAAAAACGACCAAGGCTATTGTGACCCTACAACACGAACACAAGCAACAATTGTTTGGTTTCCCGAAGACACATGTACAACATTTCAAGTAGAAAAAATACACGCTCGTATGATAAAATTTCACGAAAAATATTTTATACAATCAATTCCATATGAACAAGTCCATCCATCACGAAGACAAAGTTCTAATTTTAGAAACATAGACAATATAGAAAATAAATTGACACGTTTTCAAATATATCAAGAAACAGAACTTGCATGTAAATACAGAAATCCACTTCACAAAACACAATACTCCGAGATATTAGTTGAATACGAAAAAGGATTCGACATGACCACTGGAAAAGTAAAAATCGACCCATACGCCACAAGTCACCCTATAAACGAAGGAACATCATATATACCAGTTGATTTTCAAAAAAGTAAAAATCAACCTGGTGGACATCTAAAGCCCCATGACACTAGAAGCACACGTTTACAAGAATTATCACTAATGAATAGTACATATTTCGGTAACATCCACTATGATATTCACCTAGATATGAAATTAGACTACACAATTAGCCGAATTTTTCAAGAAATGTCACTATCTGAATTAGAAACACTTCACCAACTATGCGAATTAGAAAGAATACAAATCCTACAATCACTTGCATTAGCAGTATTAAAAATACCCTACGCAGGATATTTATTATCAGGCAATAGATCAAATTTTTTAGACTATGAAGGAAACATTTTATGGTTTTATACCTGTACCAAAAAAGTATCACCACTATATGTTTTTGAAGATAAACGATGCTATAAAAGAATCCCTATCTTTTATAAGAATAAAGTACACTTCGTTGACACACTTTCAAGACGAACCTATTTCTGGGATACCGCAGTCCCATGTGGATCAGAAAATAGCCACAATGTAGTACAACTGAACCCTGATGAAGATAAATATTACCTTCTTACTCCATATCCCACATTAATGCAATCACTCAAAAAATTTTCACCTGAAAGCATTAGAGCTATTGTTCGAAACCCAAATATTGACTTACAATCAATTGGAATATATTCAAAATCCGATATACAACATCACATTAGAACACAACAATTCCAAGAATTATTAACACAAATGGACACGATACAAAGACAATCAATTGACCAAAACTTACGCAAACTTGCCGAAACAGCAGGATTTGCAGATATTTATACACAAGACTATAGCGGATATTTTAAAGACATTAAAGACTATATATATCTAAACGGTGAAAAATACCGACCACAAGATATTTCACCTATAAATATTTTTAGCTTTGTTACACTAAAAAATGAAATTCTCGACTTTCTAGGATGGCCCTACTACATCTTAGAAAAATTGACTATTTTATACGCAATGTTTAACTTTATAGGATTTCTTTTCTCACTCTTAAAAGGAATCTATAATACATGCGCTATACACACACAAGTAAATAGACAAGCAAGTGTAGCACGCATATTATTTGCAGGATTTTTTGGAATTTTTTCATCATCAATAAATAAAATTTTTTTAGATGCACAAATAAAGGAATACAACACAAAAATAGCAACAAGACAGAACACATATGACGAAGAACATAACAATGTAGACATTACGCCTACAGCACCACAGTTACCACCCCTACCACATAACCATCCATTATCACTAGTCCCACAAAATTTTCGAAATTTAGCAATAACACATACTCCAAATTTCAGACCAACCATATCACAAAGTCCCATTCAACATATAATGACACACCATTCACTAGATGAAAATACATATGAACAAATTATAGAACAACCCCATACCACCGCTTTTCAGTCTCAAAATAATAATTTTTTTAGCCCACGATGAGCCGACAACTTGGATCCCTACACCGCTCAAATTCACACCCAACCAACCTCAACACTCCAATTACAATAATTCCACTTTTTGCTTTCCCGCCACCCGATTTCCCAACCAATAATATAACATCAGGCATGAATTCAGACACTAATTCACACATCTCAGTTTTATACTCCATCTCACAACTCAATAACCCAGATATTGAAACCCCTGACGAATTTGCCGACTCTGAACCATCTCCATCCAATAATTTTCAAACCAATCCCTCAGTTTTTTTAAAACCCCCTTTTCAACCAATCCCACCAAATAACCCACCCCCATCCATTTCTACACCATCCTATGCTTCACAAGTTACCCCAACCTACTCCTCATTTCATTCAGACCGATCATCCAATTCTCCAGATACTCCCCAAATCTCCCAGGAACTAGATAATTTTATCACCCTACAACAACAACCCTTCCACCTTGACACCTCAACTATAAACCAGATTTCATCAATCATAGGATCATCAAATCCACCTACCCCTACACCCTCTTCAGCTTATACCGCATCACTAGCACCATCATCCACATCCACCGAATCATCAATTAGCACTAATAGAGCTTACCGCACTTTCAAAAGAAAATTCCCAAACCATCCATTTCCAACAAAACCAGGAACAGCCCGTGAATATATTAATCATCCAAATCACACTAACACGAAAGAATTTTTAGCAATCACCTTACCTTCATTTCCACAGTATACTTTGAACACCCCTACAGATACTAACGATACACGTAGCTTTGTAGATGAACAAGTTTTAATGCCTACACTTCATTGGACATCATATTATCATTTTACTAACCCCCTTTGCCTACCTTTATCTAATACTCACATCGATATAGAACGAAATCAAGATATGCTATATCGACTCACTACACCACTAACACATAGACAATTTACTTACATCGGATATAAAAAATCACTAAAAACATACACTGCACCCCGAGCTAACGAATATACGCTAGAATATTACGATCATAACATCATCCGAACTAACCAAGACCAATTTTTAGATGATGATCGCTTCGCTAACCCACAAATCACAGAACAATTTTTCATCAAAACACCATATGTTTTTACACTCAATATATTTGATCGCAAATTCGACCACATCATTTCTGAAGCACTAACCGACGCACAAGCTTACGAAAGTTTTAAAGAAAAATTTCAATTATTTTCACTAACCTTTCATTTCCTTGCACCACATGAACGAGATTTACACTGCTCACACGACATTATGTTACGCACTAAACAAACCCACACATATACATATTACCGCTTTATACAAAATCACTTTGACCTACACACTCCATCAAGACAGCCACACCATCGTTTTCAATTTATTAACTCTAAATACACATCACCATTTTTTCTTAACTTCACATATTGCATCAAAGATACTAACCTTCACGGTATTCTTCGCAATTATGATCCCATAACCCAAATGAATATTTTTTGTCCCATCACAAAAACCTTCAACGCAGAAGAATCCAGACCCTTCCTTATCCCACATGAATTTGTTCAACCTATAGAAATCCCAATATTAGAATTCATCCACAACACTAAATACAACCACAAATTATATAATCTCATCCAAAACACACCTTATGATTTTGCAGTTGGCACGAAGAACTAAAAACCATTAAAGCACTTCAATTGCTTTGGCCACTGCTTCAAACTAAAAACATCATTCGCATACTAGCAAAGTTACTAACAAATTCCGACATAATCCACCACATCTTCCCCCACGGTTTTTTCCCCGACGACTAACAGGTAAGTATAATTTATATATATTCTTAACTAATAAATTTAAAATAAAACACTAACCATTCTTTATCCATGTATCATTTTGATTTTTAGTCTTCATCTCACGATCATCTGCAAAATACACGAAAGAAAAATAAAAAATAGAAAACTTCTTCAAATTGTTCAAAACTCTCATAAACTTTTGCACCAGCTAAATTAAATAAAATTCATACAAATGTAATAAATTAATTTATAAATTATTTCCCTAAAAGCAGTAATTCTAATAATGATGAAAATTTGTAACTTAATTTTTCCCCAAAACAAGCAATAAAATTGAAATTCTATGTAGTAAGTTGATAAAACGCAAATGCAGTAGTAACCTTTTGATATTTTCATTCACTCGCACAAGAATTCTATCCAAACTCGCACAGCTCGCCCACGAAGAATTGTTTAAATAATGAATTTCAGTTTCAAGCTTTCACACTCAACAACTCTAACACACGATAACAAGTTTCGAATTTTCCTTTAACCCGGTTGGAAAGGAATTATATACTAAACAAAACTAACCAACGCAGCTTACTAAACACCACAACACATAGAATAACAGCATGACTAAGAAAAGGAAACCAACGGTACCCAAACCGGATTAACCCAGTTTAAAACTGGATAATTTATTCTTTTGAAGACTATTTTAAAGTCTAAGAAAGAAATAATAAAACACAAAAAAGTCGAAAGACAAACCCATACCAAAAACAATTTGATTTTTGAAAAAAGGACACAACCAACGAAACATAAGAAAAACCACAATAAACCCAACATAAAACGTTATCACATAACAGGACCTCTCACAGAAACCGCACGAAATCATACTCCCACTCCTGGCCTAACCCACCAAGAGAGGACGTCCTGAGCATGCTCTATAGCCGGCCTAACCCACCGCGCTACATCCACGCTTTGTGACCACACTCCTATTTTTAATAAGAGGTACTCAAGGGTGAGTAACTCTTCAAAATAACCGAACTAAAACAAAAAGCTTTTGTGAAAACAACTAACCAAAATCATAATTAAAACACCAAACTAATAAAAATTTTATAAAATGTAAATTATACCTTGCAGTATATAGATCAGCATACAACACCAAAGACGAACATCCAAAGACAAAATGACCCCAATACACTCGAAAAAGAATGGCCAACCACAATCAATATGCCGCCCACAATCACAGCTCAAAGGATTTAGAGTACGACTTGACTTCGCAGAAAAGGACTTCATTGAACTAGAACAATGACCACCTCGATGATGTTCAAGTATACGTACAGATCCGAGTAACCAGGCATCCCCTCCACGCACAATCTCCACGCCATTCCCAGACAAGGTCAAACACAAAGAAGTTCTCTACATGAAACGAAAAAACCTGTCATAGCCAACCATTCTGAAATCAGATTTGAGTTTGTTGCGAAAACCCAGTCGTTGTCATGAGAAGACACAACGATTGAATCTGGAACTTCTCTAACAAGAGAACCCAGACGAAATATGATGTTCGCCAAATACCAACGTCCATCATCCATCCTTTGAATTGCAGAAAGACTACTCTAAAAAACTCTGTAAAACCCGGATGGGTGGAACCTGATCTAAACTACATTTTATGATTGGATAAATTAGATATTTTACCACTGTAAAGTGTTTAATATTAACCAATCATGATCCATCTAACTAACAACCCACTTATTTGTAAGTGCTGGAATTACTTGTAATTTCGGCACCAGAGAGATTTGAATTTAACTTAGAAATTAGTTGACTCTCCAAGAAGACTTCAGCAGCCGCAATAAACCAGTATACCCTAGATCTATTGAGCCTAGCAGAGACTAGTTAAACACCCTGAGACTAGATAGTATAAGAGTAAGATTAGGATCGGTATTAGACTAAGAAGTTGCACGAATCTATCCGGCCGAAAATAAGATAGCGTGACGAGCAGACGGTGTACCCTATCCGAAATTACTCTATGAGTTAACCACCTCGGTCCTAACTCAAAATACTTCAACCAAGCATTCGAAAGACCTGCATCACAAGCGTGGAGAATTATTTACCAACTACCCGTCTAAGTAAATTCCATACGTCGTCAATCAAGCAACATCAATGCTTTGCGAGTCCAATATCAGGTCAGCGTCGATGGTCAGTTTTCCCTGCTTTTAGTTTCCAGCATCCAGTTCAGTTTTCTATCAGTAAATCCAAGTTTTCATTTGTGCTAGTAATTCTCGAGGGTAGCTACTTGTTAGGTTGAATATTCTGGTCAAGTTATCCTGATGCAGTGAATGATTATGCTGTGGTGTATTATCTATACTGTATCGAATGAAACAATTTTAAACAAAACTGTTTTGCAGTTTGTAATTTTATCTTCAAAATATGAAAAAGAAAATCACCACTTTCAAACCTCATCATTGCTTTGGCTTGCTATCTAATGTATTTATGTATTAATGTCCATAAAATCTATTGCTCCAGCTTCCATACCTGCAATAAAGTTCCATCGATAAAAATCGATTATACTGGATTTTCAAGGTCTGTCTTGAAAATTTCTGCAGTAATCGATTATAATGGATTGATAATTGATTAAAAACCAAACAAAAAAAGAAATCTTAGTTGAAACGAATATATTCGATTATAAGGGATTATAATTCATTATAATGGACTATAATGCATTATAATGAATCATGATTTGTTTTACGCAAGATCCTGGACTTTCCAAAATTTTTCCGTATACTTTCAAAGCTTGAACGTTGCAACTGAAGTAGATTTAGATATGGCTTTTTTGTAGTGTTTTCTATAACTTTCTACAATTTTTCACTCTATATTCTTATTTGGGCTATTGCCGCACCTCGTCTACTAACCACACACCTATGTCTCCTTTATTACACTCCCTTTACTCACGTTTACCCCATTCCCCATCTAGCCACCTATTCCACTTACCCCGAACCCCCATCTTCCAAGCCCTCATTACTGCGGGGAGGTTGATGATAGTTCGGGGTGGTGCGGGTGTGTTAGTTGGGGAGGCAAGTAATTTCGGGAAGGCGTGATAAGATTGCGTAAAACGTTTAGAATTATTTTAAAATATTGAAAACTGCTATGGTGGATGTAAATTGCAAAAATGGGGAGCCAAAGGGGTATGGGGATGAGTCGGTGTGGGAGATAGAAAGTTAGGGGTAGGAAAGGGTGATTTCGGACAGATTGTAATCCATTAAAAGCAATTGTAATGAGTTTTAGATGGATAGTCATCAATTTAAAATCTTTGAAAATGATGGATTATAATATTTTATAATCGATTATGTGGTCCAAAAGTGTAATAATAGTTGATTATAATTGCAACATTTTTGCCCAAAAAAGTTGATTATAATCGATTTTTATCCAGTGACCTCATTGTGGGTAGATGAAAACGGAAAACGAATAAAATCACTTGGTTGAAATCAAATTGGTTCAGTTCGATGCAACCCATTTAATGATTTGTATGAGTTGGGCAGTTCATATAAAAACGAACCAAACTATCCAAGGACTAAAAAACTGCATAACTAGGGATGCCAACACTGACGATTTTCACAAAAAATGGCTGTGACATTATTGCATCATTAAAATTTTTTTGCCCCCTTCTTGTGTATATTTGAAGAAAGTTTTTGAAAAGCTTCAGCAAGGTTTTGCTGCTCTTCAAAGATGTCTGATCTATGCGTACTTTCTAAATTGGCAGAAAACAAAACCATGAGCTCGCTCAAGTCTTACCTTACCAAACCGTTTTTATTTGCTCTAAATATAACTTGTCGCATAAAACACAAACAACTTTTCATCCAGAGCTCGAAAAATCAAGTTGAATAAAAAAAATCATCAAAATTCAAGGCCTCAAGTGTCAATTCGAAGGAAATTAGAAAACTCACTTGTCATGTTTGCGACTAAAATAACTTCATCTTTTGTAAAAGAGCACTAAAGCCTTCTTGTACATTAGAGTAAGTCGTAAAATTTCCACATGTCGATAAAAATTTTGTCTTTGACAAATTTTGTTTTATTTGCAACCACGGAAAATAGTCGCAGCTTATTGGGTCAAGCTCAACTTTTCTAAAAATCTACGATTAAAGGAGTTGGAGTTTATAGAAGGAGGATACTGCCGTGCAGAGGCGGATCTAAAATATTCTCGAGGAGGGCGGTTTTTCTAAAAAAAAAATTCTAATTATTTGCCGATCTTTTTTAGGACGACCAAATTGATTTTCCGAGCGCACCCAAACTAAAGACCCAATTTCGACAAAACATTTTGCGCCAAAAAAAAATTAAAAAAAAAACATATTTTGCCAAACAACACCGTTTTTGGATATTTTTCTTGGAACATTTCTAGTATATTTTGGAGCCGAAGGAGACTATAGAAATGTTTTAGGTTTGGTTGACCGATAATGGATTTCATCAAATATTATCAAACGGGGACCCTTTTTGTTGTGAGGGGGTCGAGTCCTTGAAGGGGAAGGGCATCCGCGCCCCTCTTAATACCGCCACTGCTGCCCTGCCATTTAATCTATTTTAGGATAGGACTGCAACTCTTCCTTTTTGGTACGTCTACCAATAGGTTTAGTTATAAGTGGTCCGTTGATGCTGTCCGCAGGTTAAACTTTTTCTTTTTTCTTGACCAGATAAATGAGTTTTATCTTTGAAGTTTTATCTTTGACTAATTCGATAACTCTTCCACCACCAAGGAACGAATTTTTTCTATGCTAATTTTGAAACTAACCATGATAATGGCAGATATAGCGTAACAATGCTTGGCCTTGTAACAATAGCGTTGTGAGACTATCCAATAAATGGACGTGATTCTCGGAAGCAAAATTAAAAAAAAATTCTAGTAAATACTCAAGCCACAAAATTCACTATTTCAAGTTGATTTCGATTCGTATTTTCCGTAAAATAAAATAATAAACTGAAATACGCCATACAGATGGTGCTGATATCTTGATGTAGCTTTAAAAATTTTATATATATATATATATATATATATATATATATATATATATATATATATATCCTTGAAAAAAATCCTACGAAGAGGATCCAGGCTTGTTTTCTTGTTGGAATTTTCGATTTATGACTTTTGAAATCTTTGGTTATGCAGGGGAAGCGGGAAGTTTTTTTTAGTTAAGAGTCATGAACCACGATACGACAAACCTTCTCTTTAACTTTTGTGTGTGACAGGAGGAGCGCAGATTTTCAAATAGCTCATCAAAATTGTAGCCGGTTAGTTGATGCCATATATTTATAAAAGTTGCGCGAAATTTTTACATACCATGATATGTAATTTTTCTAAGCTTAACTCGCTTTCATAAACACTGAGAAAGAGTATTACGATGATCAACTTTGAGAATACTAAAAAAACCAAAAAAAAAAAAAATAAGCCGTTCATCGGTTTTCTTCAAAAATTTGGTTTTCATAAATTAGGTGAACTATGATTTTTTTTTTCAATTAAGCAAATTTTTTCGATAATTTCTGCTATTTTTATGAATTATAGTTATCGTTTGCTGGATCCAGTCGAGCATGAAAGGCACACTAGTAAAATAGCTGTAAGTCCAACACTTTTGAAGAATACTAATGTTTTTCCATCCAAAGGTGCTCCCAACTCCCAAAATACAGTCTGCTTTTATTGAAGTGCATTGAAGAGTGAACAAAGGACCACCTTCATCTCCTTGACAGAGGGCCGTGTTCGTGGAGAAAGGTACAGTGCAAATATGGTCTTGTCTGCAGATTTCGCGAGGGTACCCTGTGCCAGGTGCTATCTTAGTTTCTCTGAAAACAATTAGTTTTTAATTGTTAGGCTTGAGTTAAGCTCTACTGCTATCAATAGGATCATAAAGACAATCAACATGAAAACTGACATTTTGTGCGAGCCAGCGATTCTTCGAAGAATTTCCGCAAGTTTGTTGGTAATCCAAACTCAATAAGGATAGAAAAAAAAAGTTGGTTTAATTTGCGAATATAAGTATGCCATGCAATATCAGATTTTGGGGTGTGTGACAGACAAGTTGTTGAATTAGTAAAAAATCAAGTAAGTGGAAAGTAAAACTTTTTAACATTTGGGTGAAGCTCGGAAAATTTTACAACCATTCGACAAAAGATATGACCTTAATGAAAAGTTTGTCACCTCCTTTCAGATATTTGCAACCCGTGTAGAGGTTTCGTTCATTTAATGCTTCTTACTTTCTAGCGGGTAGTAGAGCATTTGTTATTGACTAATGAGATTCCACGACTATCCCTCATACGTATTTTAAAACCTTTTATACTAGTTAGACCAAGGTTGTATCTAATAAAAGACAGTTTATCTTCAATACCGTCCTACAGATAGATAGATCCATTGAGGCCAGGAAAAAAGGTAGGATTAAGATCAGTATGATTAGACTAAGTAGTTGCACGGACCTATCCGGCCAATAACACATAGAGTGATAACGGTGCGCTCGGTCCGAAACTGCTCAATTAGATAAAGCATGAGAACCGACTCAGATAACGCTAGATCCGCGCTAGATGCCATGAAAATTCAGATTTATCTGAAGTATGCTTCTTTGAATGTCGAAGGATATACGATACCTTCGTTGTAGATAGTTCCCAAGCCACAAGCTGCCACAACTGTTCCAGAATTGACTGGAAGAGAACAACACCTGGCCTCTCTGTACTTTGGCAAAGGAGTCTGTCGCGATATTTTCTAAAGCGCTATTTCTTTGAACTGTGTTATGTGGTCGTAGCTGAAAGAAGCGTTTGTCTATAATTCAACAGAGCATTAACGGTTGTAAATGCGGGACTGGGGAACTTTTCTCCGCCTCAAGCAGACTTCGACACCCACTTTATCCAAAGTTTCCCGATTTTGGTACTATTTAAAGTCATTCACGTTTGGCCAAACAAATCCAGAAATGTTTTACGCGCCTTCAGACTATTATATAATAATTTTAATGAAAAATTCTTCCTAAAAAAGCTCAACGTAAATTTGAACGGTCAGAAAATTTATTTGCTTGATATGAAAATATCTGAGCTAAAAATCATCTTCGAGAAGATCTCAGATCAGCCCAAGGGAAAAACAATGCGGTTTGGGGTATGGAGAGGTCACAAAAGGTCCACTTCAAGATTGATCCATTCCTTTTTCAAAATAAACCGGTAGGACTAAATCGTAAACGCTGTAAGGCAAACTGAGATCACTTTCAGCTAGAAAAATGTTTGGAAGATAGCCTTTCATACAACCGTGCTTGAAAAATAATTGTTTACCACAATTTCTTTTTATACTGGGCCAATTTGGAAAAAAAAAACATGATTTTTGTGACCGGCAACAAAAATCTTTCAGGGCATTTTGTTTGAGATTGAAACTATATATTTGTTTTTTTTTCCTGATTAGTGGTTACGACTTTTGACGACTTGCTCTGATATTAATGAACAAGAGCCTTTTTTGCAAAGAGTACGTACGAAATGACCTTTATCAACATATAATTGTATTCAAAGAAAATGGTATGTTAATAACTGACTCATTATTTAACGTTTTGAGTTAAAAAAGGCAAAAGTTGCCAAATGGTTGGCTAAAGCAAGAAATTAATAAAAATGAAAAGAAAAGGAAAAATGCTTCCTTGCTCTATAAACAAAAATTAATCGCTTCAATCCAAAGCAAGTCTTCAAAATATTTTGTTACCTGTCAGAAAAAAAAATACTTGAACTTGAGAAATCATTATAACTTAATGTTGGGTTTCCATTGACGGCACAGGACCCGAAAAAGTCTATAAGGAAGAAAAACAATTGGTAAAATTATTTTAAATTTTGCTTTGCCCAATTTTATTTGAACCGATACAGCAGAGTTCTACGTTTTGTTGTGGAACCAGTTCTAAGCTAGCATCTATAGACCAATTATATGTATGATGGAATATCACTATAAGAAATTTATAACTAACCAATTATATTCCATCTCTAACATTTACACTTATTTGTAAGTGCTGAAACTACTTGTAGTTTCAGCACCAGAAAAATTTGAATAAAACTTAGAATACAGTTGTTCTCCCTCGGCCAACTAACTCACATAAACCAGTGTACACTAGATCTATTGAGACTAGGAGATATAAGAGTAAGATTAAGATTGGTATTAGACTGAGAAGTTTCACGAATCTATCCGGCTGAAAATAAGATGACGTGACGAGCAGACCGTGTACCTTATCTGAAATTACCCTATGAACACAGTCACTGGTACATAACTCAGTTGGACAAAAACAGACAAGTCTATTTTCAAATTTCTCCAAACCCTTTTTACTAGAGTTTCAAAAATGCTACTTGCAAGGATGTAAAATTCTAATGTATTTTTCATATTTGATGAAAAGCTAGAAAAGAAGCCATATGTTAGTTACTAATTTTTTTTCATGTAGTAAGAATCGACTTAGTTTTATAGTTATTCTATACTAGGATTGCCTTTGTAAGAACTTACTCTGTTGGAATTATAATTTTTGAGAGGGCTAATTTGTTCCGCCATATTTTGACTTTTCTTCTTTGTTCGTCAATTTCTGTCTTGCCAATTGCAATCGTCAACGGGATATAAAAACAAAAAAAAAAACATTTTGCTCATTTCAATCTGAAAAAATTAACCCAAGTGTACTGATCAAATTGTAACGTCCCTGTAACATCTCCAGTTGTAAGGGGCGTTACAAAAGCAACCAGTGGTGCAATTGAAAATTCCAAATCTTTTATTAAACACACTGCTTGGGTCCTCATAAAGACAGTATAACTCATCAAATGAAGTAGCTTTGATGCTATGCTTTTTTGGTGAATCGATTGGAATTTTCCTAAGCAAAAAGAAGTAATACATTTCTAATATTTTGACGAAACCGTAAAAAAAACTTTTTTTAAAACTTTTGCTGTTAATCGTTATTTTAAAAAAAAAACAAGTTTTTCAAAATGTTTTGAGGTTGATTTGTAGACGAATGGGCTTTTTTCGAAACTCCACTCGTATTTTTTTAAATCTGTTCAAAAATTGTTCACACGGAATTTTGCTGATTAAAAATCTTGTGAAAAACCAAAGGGCGAGAAAACTGGAAAAGAGCCGAAGATTGTAAGACTATGCCAAAATTTGAATTTTTTTACTCTTTCGGGCAAAAAATTCTTACCTGCATCTAAGAAAATGGAATGAAAATCATGGTTTTTTGTGGTCTAAGAAATTATCATAACAACCGATTCACAGGTTGCACTCAGACAATAAATGGAAAAAAATTGATTACAAATCATTGTTTTCATCTAATTTAAAAATAATTATAATCTATTTAAAATCATTTTAAATAGATTTTTTCCGGTTTATTTTTGTTTCGCGTCGTGAAAAAATTGTGCAAAGAATTCTGCATTTATTGAAGGAGTAATGCGGAAATTTTGCAAAGCGAGTGTAAAGGTGGTACGGGGGATGATTCAGGTGGGAATTGATTCAGGTGGGGGATTGTTCACGTCAGGGGGCGGTTGGTTCAGGTTTTTTTGGTCCTTTTTTGAAAACAGAAAAAAAATACCTTTTGGAATTTTTTTGGCTTAAAAATGCATTTTTGATGTGCGATCTCTTGCAAAACAGTCTATTTTTTTTTTCTTTTCCCCATCCAAAGTTTCTCAATAGTTTTACAAAATTTGTTGAAGGTAACAAAAATTAGAAATTGAGTAACATTAAAACAGTTACAAAAAACAAAGTAGCGCTAAACAAAGTTGGCATTGAACTTTAAGTACCCACCTAAAATTTAAAACGCAGAAAAGGAGTAATGCGAGTGTACGCAGAATCAAAACGCAGAATTCACGTGATGTGCGTCAGAACTCTGGCCGAAAAAAATTTTTTAAAGGAGTTTATTGTCTTTTTCTCTTAAAGTTAAAAATAATCTAATATAAATGATTTGCAATGGTTTTTTTGTTCTAATGAATAATGGCAACATAATCCATTTTTAATTGAGTATAATTATTATTTTTCAATCTTATCGACGCTGACTTTAAACATCAATCTTTTTCGATTTTTTTTCATGAAGCTTACGGGTAGGCTTTTGCAAGCGTTCGCATTCTCTTCGAGAAGTTTTCTAAGTTTCTCTAAAAGTCTCATCAATAAAAAATCTTTGGTCCGGTTAGGTCACCACATACAAGTTTTTGAGCCAGTACTAAAACACAGCATTCTCAGCATAAATATGTTTTGCGAGCGAAAAAATTGATCGAATGTGGTAATTTGTTTTGGAGCAAACATGAATACTTACATACATACACAAATACACGCATAATCTTTTCAAAAATGCTCTACTCCTAGAATTTTAACCCCTCACCCTACCATCGTTACCAAATAATTTATTGAATCAGTAGAGTAACGAAAACGACTTAAAAAAACGCGCAGAAAAATTGTGAAACTTTACAGCAGGTAATTATTTTTAGTTTAATTTGTGCAATCAGTTCATGCTGATTATTTTGATCAGATTATTGTAAATACACAAGCCAAAAAAAAACATTAAAAAACTTATACCATTTTCATTTGAAGTCAAAAACAACAACCGAAGATAAATAATTTTCAAAGGACTTTATTGCTTTATCGAAAAAAAAAATCTAATTTAAATTGTTTATAATTAATGAATTTTTATTTTTGTAAACAGTTAAAAAATAACTCAAATGTAATCAATTTCTATAGATGGAACTCCAGCGCGGGTATTACCCGCCAGTTGTTGGCTCAATTTTTTTGGAAGAACTTGTCTAAGCTCAATTGAACTTAACTGTTGTCTGAACTTGTCGCCAAATTCTTTGTAAAACAAACAGCATGCCAACCTTCTGGTTTTTGTCTTGAAACCGCAAAAATTAATTTTTAAACTCGTTTTTTTTTTTACTCTAAAACAGGTAAGAGCTTAACAAAAGTCAATTTTAAACAAATTCGAGGCTAGAAAGTTTTTGTCTGAAGTAGTTTATCACTTTTTTATAAATCAAGCAAATTCAAAATAAAACCTTCTCTCTCGTATCGCAAAACTGCAAAACGTAGCTTCAGAGCTTTGTAATTGTTTCTACTTTTGAAGAAAGTGAAGAATCTGCATGCTCGGGCTGGTTTTTCTTATTCAAACCAATTTGCAAAAAAATCACCTCGATGGATTGATCAGTGGATCTTAAACTATCAGTAAATCTTAAACTATCTCAAACTATCCACTAAACTATCCTGACTTCAATTAGCTGTAGAATGCTCACTAGTCGGTTAATGGGACTTTCCTTAACCAAAACGTATTCGAGACCATTTTATAGACGGTCGGAACATTCAGGGCCATATGATACTTGGAAACTGAAACTTAAAGTATGCTGGGTCATTAAGAAGTGAGTCAACTTCCTTACCAATTTATTCAGTTGTATTGCTTGAAAAACTTGTTCTGAATTGAGCACTTTGCTTTTTTTCTGCTTTTGAAATTCAGCTATCTATTTTTTTTAATTTCAAAGTTTATTTCTTTGAATTTCGAGCGTGAGAAACTTTGAATGGTTTGATAATTATTTGAAGTATTCATAAAACCATTCAAAGGTTTCATTTATGTTTTTTGTAGTACTATAAGCATCAAACTCAAATACGTTCAAAATGCTCGTTGTCAGTTTTCCAGCATCATTTTTTGTATAGTTTTACATGCTTTCTTTGCTCACTGTGATATCTGAGAACAAGTAATGATGGCAGAGAACATCTAAGTTTATATTCATTTTAAATTCCGCACCGAAGTTTTTCTGATAAACCTGATTTATAATGAGAGAACTTTGCGGAAACTGTTGCTTTTATAATTGATTATTTGAAACCCATTTAGGCAACATTTTTATTTTGATATTGAGAAAACGGAATATTTTTATAACGATTATTTCGCATTGTAACGTCACCATATATCGCACCCTAATCCCAAGAACATTTTTTCATCTCCATGCATTCCCAAGATGATCTACATTTTTTAGCATATAACCCACGAAATTTTTTTTTTGCCAAATAATTGCAAAATAGGCAAACTTTGTCTCCAGAGAAGCCACATTAAGTCTATTTAAGAACAAGACTCGTTGTAAGCATGAATTTTTATTTCAAAACTCAAGTCTAAAAAAGCAACTAATATGAATCATAACAATTATAATTTAATTTTAAAATATCCGAAAAAAATCATAATATGATAATGTCTCTTAGAAAGTCCTAATTATTTTAGTTCCCTTAAAACTAACTGCTATAAAGTGTTCTTATCACTTGAAGCCTATAATGGGCATTAGAGCGTTCTAGAAAGTTTTCTAATTTTGCTGCCATCTTATTGGTCAAAAATTGCTGATTTATTTTACCTAACATTCACCTTCCTTTCCTTAAAATGAGAAGGTTGTTATTTAGAACCAACAAAGCATTGCAACCATGAAGTCACTGAGAGTCATCAGTCAAGAACCCATATTTTCATTACGAGGCCAAACTGTGCCCTGTTTAGGCGCACAATCTTATTGTTTGTCTTTTCCTGGAATCAAAGGGCAAGTCATTAGACCGCAACAAAACTAAACAGCCGATAAATTTTACGTTACAGATTTTTGTACGCAGAATCTACCAAAAAGTAAGTTGAATTCAATTTTTGTGGAGTCTGTGTACAGATATTTGTATTGTAAAATTTATCTGCTGATTAGTTTTCTTGCGGATTCCACAACAAATGATTATAGATAGTTGTTCCAGATTCCTCAAATGTAAGTGGATTCCGCAACTTTATGCAGATTTAGCTTACAAGTTGCGGATTCTAACTAAAATTTATGGAAACCGCTTGCCAATTTCAGTTTCCGATTGCAGTTTGTAGATTCCACTTACATTTCTGAATTCCATATCAGCTTATTTTAAAAATACATATATACTAGTACTTTTTGTGGATTGCAAAAACAGCTCAGAATCCCACAATTTTTTTTTATTGCGTATTCCACAAATTTTGTTGCGGAATCCGCAAATTTGCCTGTTTTTGGAGCAAATTTGGGCATTACAGTGTTTTAGCTATTTGTTCATGGAATCCAAAGCAGCAAAGAAGAATAGCATTGTTCCAGATTCCGCAACTTTTCTGTTTTTGGCTTGTTTGTGGTCGCTTACGTTTCGAAAGCTGCAGTTTGACCTTGTAATATTGCTAGAAATTAAACAAAAAATCATATGGTTTTTACTTCCAAACGTTACAGATATCTGTACACAGAATCCACAAAATTTGGATTCCACTTACTTTTTTGTAAATTCTGTGTACAAAAATTTGTAACGTAAAATTTATCGGCTGATTAATGACTCAGCTGTCTAATGAATTTTCCTTTAAATCCAAGAAAAGACAGACACTAAGATTGTGCACCTAAACAGGGCACAGTTTGGCCTCATATTGAAAATATGGGTTCTTTACTGATGACTCTCGGTGAGTTCATGGTTGCAATGTTTTGTTGGTTCTAGTTAACAACATCCTCCCTTTTAAGGAAAGGAAGGATAATAATAGGTAGAATAAATCAGCAAATTTTTGACCAATAAGATGGCAGCAACATTAGAAAAATTTTCTAGAACACTCTAGTGCCCATTAAAGGCTTCAAATTCTAGGGGCACTTTTTTGCTGTTAATTTTAATGGAACTAAAATCATTAGGATTTTATAAAAGACATATCATATCATGAGTATTTTTCGGATAATTTTAAATTACATTATAATTGTAATGGTTCATGTTAGTTGCTTTTTTAGACTTAATTTTTGTAATAAAATTTCATGCTTACAATGAGTCTTGTTCTTAAATAGATTTGCCTATAGATTGGAGACAACAATTGCTTATTTTGCGATTATTTGGCAAAAAAAGATTTTCGTGGGTTATATGCTAAAAAATGCAGATCATCTTGACATTGCATGGAGATACATAAATGTTCGTGGGGTTAGGTTGCGATATATGGTGACGTTGCAATGTAAAATAATCGTTGTAAAAATTTTCCGTTTTCTCAATATCATAATGAAAATGTTGCCTAAATTGGTTTCAAATAATCAATTATAAAAGCAACAGTTTCCGCAAAATTCTCTCATTATAAATCAGTTTTATCAGAAAAACTTCGGTGCGGAATTTAAAATGAATATAAACTTAGATGTTCTCTGCCATCATTACTTGTTCTCAGATATCACAGGAGCAAAGAAAGCATGTGAAATTATAACAAAAATGACGCTGGAAAACTGACAATGTGCATTTTACACGACATATTTGAGAGCTGCTTAAAAATTTGATCTGATTTGATCCGCCGCATTTGCACTTGGTGCATACCGCGCAAATAGGTTTACGATAGAAGAACTGAAAAAGCCTAACAAGTGAAACTCAATTTCAACCATTAAAACCAAAAGTTTGTCTTCTTTTCTTTTTAAAACTGACTATGTGTTCTTTGAGACAAAATAGCCGCTTAGGCGCTATTAGCACGAAATACATCGCGCGTAAGCTGTGCCATATTGGCCAAATTGGTTAAACTCGCAATCAAAAAGTCCCCCTGACTTTACGAAAAATGATCATAGGTGAATTTTTTTCCAATTTGAGATCAAATTAACAAAATTTTTCGAATGAAGTTTGAAAAATGCTAGTTAAAAAGTCAAAGTTTGTCTGGAGAAGGAAAAACCACTCCGAGCTCAAATATTGCGTCGGAAGTCGAAAAAAACAAAGTAATTGAATTTGATGCTCATAGGATTGCAAAAAAAACATAACTTAAACCTTTGAATGGTTTTAAATTGATACTTCAAATTTTTTTCAATCCATTCAAAGTTTCTCACGCCAGCAAATCAAAGGAATAAATTTGAAATTTAATAAAAATTAGACAGCTGGTTTTCAAAAGCAGAAAAAAAATCATAGTGTTTCATTCAAAACAAATTTTTCAAGCATTAGAACTGAATAAATTGGTAAGGAAGTTTACTTACTTCTGAATGACCCAGCATAATTTAAGTTTCAGTTTCCAAGTTTCATATGGTATCATATGAGCATTTAGATTGAATGCTCGGATCAGGGCAAAGCTCGGATCTATAAAATGGTCTCGAATACGTTTTGGTTAAGGAAATATTTAAAAACTATGAATTTTAAATTGAATACTAAGAATCGTGCATTGAATTAAAGATAAGATCAATAAGTCTGCCTCAAATGAGTTTGCAATAATTTTGTGGTGCGGGATTATTCGCCACGCGTAAAACTTTAAGCATCAAAGTATCACAGGGCTTCAGTCCCGTTAACCGACTAGTGAGCATTCTACAGCTAATTTAAGTCAGGATAGTTTAGTGGATAGTTTGAGATAGTTTAAGATCTACTGATAGTTTAAGATCCACTGATCAATCCATCGAGGTGATTTTTTTTGCAAATTGGTTTGAATAAGACAAAACAAGCACGAGCATGTATATTATTTACTTTCTTCAAAAGTAGGAACAATTACAAAGCTCTGAAGCTACGTTTTGCAGTTTTGCGATACGAGAGAGAAGGTTTTATTTTGAATTTGCTTGATTTATAAAAAAGTGATAAACTACTTCAGACAAAAACTTTCCAGCCTCGAAATTGTTTAAAATTGATTTTTTTTGAAGCTCTTACTTGTTTTAGATGGCGACAAATTCAGACAATAGTTAAGTTCAATTGAGCTTAGACAAGTTCTTCCAAAAAGATTGAGCCAACAACTGGCGGGTAATACCCGCGCTGGAGTTCCATCTATAGAAATTGATTACATTTGAGTTATTTTTAACTGTCTACAAAAATAAAAATTCCTTAATTATAAACAATTTAAATTAGATTTTTTTTGATAAAGCAATAAAATCCTTTGAAAATTATTTGTCTTCGGTTGTTATTATGACTTCGATTATAAATTTTTTTATGTTTTTTTTGGCTTGTCTATTTACAATAATCTGATCAAAATAATCTGCATAAACTGATTGCACAAATTAAACTAAAATTATTTACCTGCTGTAAAATTTCACTTTTTTTCTGCGCGTTTTTTTAACTCGTTTTTGTTACGCTACTGAGTTAATAATTTATTTGGTAACGATGGTAGGGTGAGGGGTTGAAATGCTAGGAGTAGAGCATTTTTGAAAAGATTATGCGTGTATTTGTGTATGTATGTAAGTATTTTTGTTTGCTCCAAAACAAATTACCCAATTCGATCAATTTTTGCAGCTCGCAAAACACGTTTATGCTGAGAATGTTGTGTTTTTGTATTTGCTCAAAAACTTGTCTGTGACCTAACCGGACCGAAGTTTTTCTATTAATGAGACTTTTAGAGAGACTTAGAAAACTTCTAGAAGATTATGCGAACACTTGCAAAAGCCTACCCGTAAGCTTAATGAATAAACATCGAAAGTTTGAGGTTTAAAGTCAGCGTCTTTAAGAGTGAAAAGTAATAAGTATAATCAATTAAAAATGGACTCGATTGTTATGATAATTTTTTCGACCACAAAACACCATGATAAATGTTTTTTATTCCATTTTCTTAGATGCAGGTAGGAATTTTTTGCCTAAAAGATTAAAAAATTTCAAATTGTGGCATAGTCTTACAATCTTCGGCTCTTTTCCAGTTTTCTCGCCCTTTGGTTTTCCACAAGTTTTCTAGCAAGCAAAATTCCGTGTGAACAATTTTGAACAGAATTAAATGAAATACGAAGGGGTTTTCGAAAAGAGCCAATTTTTCTACATATCAATCTCAAAAAAAAAATTGAAAAGTCTTGTTTTTTTAAATAACGATTAAAAGCAAAAGTTAACTGAAAAAAAAAGATTTTTACGGTTTCGTCAAAATATTAAAAAAGTATTACTTCTTTTTGGTTAGGAAAATTCCAATCGATTCCCCAAAAAGTCATAGCATCAAAGCGACTTCATTTGATGATTACTACTGTCTTTATGAGGCACACCCAAGCAGTGTGTATAATAAAAGATTTGGAATTTTCAATTGCTCCGCTGAATACTTTTGTAACGCCCCTTACAACTGGAGATGTTACAGGGACGTTACACTTTGATCAGAACATTTGCGTTAATATTTTCAGATTGGAATGAGCAAAATGTTTCAGTGCTTTATATCTCTTTGACGATTGCAATCGGCCAGACAGACAGTGACGAACAAAGAGGAAAAGTCAAAAGATGGAACAAATTAGCCCTCTTAAAAATTTTAATTCCGACAGAGTAAGTTCTTACAAAGGAATTCCTAGTATAAAATAACAATAAAACTAATTCCATTCTTACTACATCGAAAAAAAAATAGTATCTAGCATATGCCTTCTTTTCTAGCTTCTCATCATATATGAAAAATACATTATAATTTTACATCCTTGCAAGTAGCACTTTTGAAATTCTAGTAAAAAGGGTTTGGAGAAATTTGAAAAGAGCCTTGCTCTTTTTGTCCAACTGCGTTCGATTTTTTCCATGATGTTTTTTTCAGATGTTTTTCAGCTACTTACTTTTTATTGTAAAGATCAAAGGATTAAAATTTGATTTTTTCTGAAGTTTATGAAACAACTGCGATCCAAGCAAATTTGAAGGTTTTTCTTTGAAATTTTTTCGCGCAAGTAAAAGAAATATAGTAATCCTTATTTGCACGAGAGTGATTTCAACAAATTTGAAAGCGATTTCTCTCACTTTTTCTAGTAAAAAAATTTCAGATTATCGTTCAATGCCAATTGAACAAAGTTTTTCCATAAAATATTTCAAATATTTTGATAGTTTTTCAGGTTGTACGTAATTTGTATTTAGAAACTGCTTTGGGATCAGTTAAATGATAATTTTGATCAATTGTGCGATAGAGCTTTGAACGTGTTGCATTTGAGCTTAAATGAATTTGTTGAAAGTTGCCAACTAGCTTGCGAGCACATATTTGGCTACATCATGTGGTGGATAGTTTAGTTTGGCCCATGGTGAGATTCTCTTTTTTCACTGCGACAGCTGAATGCGTTTCTTCTCCTTGTACGATAACTTTTTTTTAAATTTAAAATGAATTTTGAAAATTTTCTGTAGAAAAATTTAGATCAATGAGCTTTCTTATGCTTCTTTTTTTGGAAGAAGAAATTTAACAGCAAAATTTTGGGAGTTCAGTTTTGTGCGTCTAAGACGTTTATTTCATGAGCTACAATTTCGAGCCGAGTAAGAGCTCTTGAATTTTGCGAAACGCAAAATGGGGGGACACTTTAGGTAGATCATTAGAACATCCAGCTTTGGCAAATTAACCTTAGACTGCTAATATATGTGAGTCTACAGGAATAGCGACGACTAAAACCAAAAATACTGCGCAAAAACGCAACCATGACTAAAATTAATTGTCGAGTCAATTGGAAGAAGTAAATACTTAGATTTGAGAAATGCTCAGAATGAGAAATGAGATTTTGAGAAATGCCCAGATTATTGATATAATTGAGCAAAAAATTACCAAAAAAGTTAAAACTTGTAGTTTTACCTGTGTCGTATACCGCTCTGAGTAATTGTACTACGTAACTACGCGTCCTGTAATTGTTATATCTGTTGGTTTAATGGAATACTAGTATCAAGTCAAACCACTGAAAGTTTTGAAAATTGGATTTCCTGAAATTGAATATGTTAAAAATTTTAATATTTTTCTGGAAAAAAAATTTCTCTAATTTTTAAAAATTTTTTATGTAGATTTTTTCATCTTACCCCACGAATCTACATATCAACAAGCACGTCGTTATTGATTCGGAAAAGTTTCTGAGAAACGGAAAAACATCAAAATCGAACTACTGCTCAGTCAATATCAAAAATTATAACATGAATCACGCAAAGAAATAAGAAACTAGTGTGAACCAAAAGAAAAACTTTTGCGCTCATAAATTTTTCCGAAATGACGCTTTTCTTCAAATTACCATGATTTCACAGAAAAGTCACAACAAGCGTGCCACGTCTGTATTATTGGGCTCAGGGTATTAATAATTTTTATTTGTTACAACAAACAATAGGTCAAAAACTGTTAATCAAAAAGTGAAAACTGAACAAATGACACTTTAACACAAACGCCTGAATGATTGAACGAAGCCTTAACTGAACAAACGACCAAATTAAACATTCCTTTGGTGGTCTATAAACAGCCAAACATTAGTAATTGTTCTTAAAAAGTTAAGTTAATAGTAACAAAAGTCTTGCAAAATATGAGGATCTGAAGTAAATTTATGCTTCCTGATAAACTCTGCTGCTTTATGCTTTGACCGGTTTATTCACAATAATTCCATTATTGCTTAGAAATTTGGAAAGATAACTCAATAGCAGCGATTAAAAGGTATGCGCTTACACATTGTGCTTCATAGATAAATTTAATTCGGCAAACTTTTACCAAACAATATGGCAAAAGAGGTATCATTTGTTCTAAATATTGAGCTTTTTTTGTGTAGTAAAGCTTCTGTTTAAAATGATTTTTATGGAAAAATTAGTTTTTGGCCTGCTGAATTTTTTATCACTGAAATTAGATAAAAATTTTATCGCTGAGAGTTCTGAAAGTTAGTGAAATTAAATTTATTTTTGTTTTTGGCAATCTCTCTCCAAAGACCGCCTCAATTTTTGTGTCGCCTACTTTAACCATTGCGCCATCCTTGATTCATGTATAAAAATTCGCTTTTCTTCTGCAGGTACAACTCCTGTCATTTAATTTCACTCAAAAAAGTTTGCACATAAAAATATTTAGTTTATTGACATCACAAAAAAAAGTATGTTTGATTGTAAAACAATTGAAAAACATAGAGCCTACCAATGAACTTTGCAAAAAAATGGAAAATAAATTTTTCTATGATTTTTTGTGAAATTTGCGATTAGCAATAAGTAAAAATACTTTATTATATTCAATATTTTCTTAGTTCTTTGCCGAAATCTCTCACCTTAAAGTATGAGGAAAAACATGACGATGTTTCTCAGAATTGAAATGATACGATAGCGCTTTGCATTATATCTCTTTTTTCCTTACCCTGGTTGACCTCCATAGACAAAAAAAGCTAATCGTACAATTCCATAAGCTAAGTCTATGAAAAAATACTAGTCATACAAATTTCATACATTTTGCTAATATGGTGCCGTCGAATTTTCGAAAAGTTTTTGTCTTGTTTTGGCATAAAATTCGGTGTATCGTACTAAATAAAAAAGAAAAACTTTTAGTCAAAAAAATGCTAATCATACAATTTTCATATATAGAAAATGTATGACTAGCATTTTTTTGATGGCGACAACGTAAATTTTTCAAAGTATATTCGAAATTGCTCCAAATTTTTTTTGTGTTTCTTTTTCAACCGCAAATTGATTTTCGAACTCAAACAAACGTTTTTTGAAAAAAAAATTTTGCATACAAATTTTAATTTTTGTGTGTATAACGTAGTCCTGGATATACTAATATAGGAACTTTTTTACATGTCTCTTCATAACTTTTTTCAAAAACGCTTAAAACTCTTCTTTCTTTTATATGACATGTTTTTGTATGCCTAGATCAATGTCTGGTAATTTAAAAGTTCAACTTTTAGAAATAATCATCTTTGAAAATTTTTGCCAAAATTTAGAAGTTCGTTACTTTCGTTATATTATTTGTGTGAGACAGAATTAAAACTTTTCAGGCTGGAGATGTTACAGGGACGTTACACTTTGATCAGTACATTTGCGTTAATTTTTTCAGATTGAAATGAGCAAAATTTTTCAGTGCTTTATATCCCTTTGACAAATGGAATCAGCCAGACAGACAGTGACGAACAAACTGGAAAAGTCAAAAGATGGAACAAATTAGCCCTCTCAAAAATTATAATTCCAACAGAGTAAGTTCTTACAAAGGAATTCCTAGTATAGAATAACTATAAAACTAACTCGATTCTTTCTATATGAAAAAAATTAGTATCTAGCGTATGGCTTCTTTTCTAGCTTCTCATCATTTGTGAAAAATACATATTAATTTTACATCCTTGCAAGTAGCACTTTTGAAATTCTAGTAAAAAGAGTTTGGTGAAATTTGAAAAGAGCCTTGTCTGTTTTTGTCCAACTGAGTTGGATTTTCTTCATGATGTTTCTTTCAGATGTTTTTCAGCTTCTTTCTTTTTATTGTAAAGAACAAAGGATTAAATTTTGATTTTTTCTGAAGTTTATGAAACAACTGCGATCGAAGCAAACTTGAAGGTTTTTCTTTCAATTTTTTTCGCGCAAGTAAAAGAAATATAGTAATCCTTATTTGCACGAGAGTGATTCCAACAAATTTGAAAGCAATTTCTCTCACTTTTTCTAGTAAAAAAATTTCAGATTATCGTTCAATGCCAATTGAACAAAGTTTTTCCGAAAAATATTTCAAATATTTTGATAGTTTTTCAGGTTGTACGTAATTTGTATTTAGAAACTGCTTTGTTATCAGTTAAATGATAATTTTGATCAATTGTGTGATAGAGCTTTGAACGTGTTGCATTTGAGCTTAAATGAATTTGTTGAAAGTTGCCAACTAGTTAGCGAGCACAGATTTGGCTACATCATGTGGTGGATAGTTTAGCTTGGGCCATGGTGAGATTCTCTTTTTTCACTGCGACAGCTGAATGCGTTTCTTCTCCTTGTACGATAACTTTTTTTAAAAAATTGAAAAGAATTTTGAAAAGTTTCTGTAGAAAAATTTGGATCAATCAGCTTTCTTATGCTTCTTCTTTTGGAAGAAGAAATTTAATAGCAAAATTTTGGGAGTCCAGTTTTGTGCGTCTAAGACGTTTGTTTCATGAGCTACAATTTCCAGCCGAGTAAGAACTCTTGAATTTTGCGAAACGCAAAATGGGGGGACACTTTAGGTAGGTCATTAGAATATCCAGCTTTGACAAATTAACCTTAGACTGCTAATATATGTGAGTCTACAGGAATAGCGACGACTAAAACCAAAAATACTGCGCAAAAACGCAACCATGACTAAAATTAATTGTCGAGTCAATTGGAAAAAGTAAATACTTAGATTTGAGAAATGCCCAGAATGAGAAATGAGATTTTGAGAAATGCCCAGATTATTGATATAATTGAGCAAAAAATTACCAAAAAAGTTAAATATTGTAGTTTTACCTGTGTCGTATACCGCTCTGAGTAATTGTACTACGTAACTACGCGTCCTGTAATTGTTATATCTGTTGGTTTAATGGAATACTAGTATCAAGTCAAACCACTGAAAATTTTCAAAATTGGATTTCCTGAAATTGAATATGTTAAAAATTTAAATATTTTTCTGGAAAAAAAATTTCTCTAATTTTTTAAAATTTTTATGTAGATTTTTTCATCTTACCCCACGAATCTACATATCAACAAGCACGTCCTTATTGATTCGGAAAAGTTTCTGAGAAACGGAAAAACATCAAAATCGAACTACTGCTCAGTCAATATCAAAAATTATAACATGAATCACGCAAAGAAATAAGAAACTAGTGTGAACCAAAAGAAAAACTTTTGCGCTCATAAATTTTTCCGAAATGACGTTTTTTTTCAAATTACCATGATTTCACAGAAAAGTTACAACAAGCGTGCCACGTCTGTATTATTGGGCTCAGGGTATTAATACTTTTTATTTGTTACAACAAACAATAGGTCAAAAACTGTTAATCAAAAAGTGAAAACTGAACAAATGACACTTTAACACAAACGCCTGAATGATTGAACGAAGCCTTAACTGAACAAACGACCAAATTAAACATTCCTTTGGTGGTCTATAAACAGCCAAAAATTAGTAATTGTTCTTAAAAAATTAAGTTAATAGTAACAAAAGTCTTGCAAAATATGAGGATCTGAAGTAAATTTATGCTTACTGATAAACTCTGCTGCTTTATGCTTTGACCGGTTTATTCACAATAATTCCATTATTGCTTAGAAATTTGGAAAGATAACTCAATAGCAGCGATTAAAAGGTATGCGCTTACACATTGTGCTTCATAGATAAATTTAATTCGGCAAACTTTTACCAAACATTATGGCAAAAGAGGTATCATTTGTTCTAAATATTGAGCTTTTTTTGCGTATTAAAGCTTCTGTTTGAACTGATTTTTATGGAAAAATTAGTTTTTGGCCTGCTGAATTTTTTATCACTGAAATAAAGTTAAAAATTTTATCGCTGAGAGTTCTGAAAGTTAGTGAAATTAAATTTATTTTTGTTTTTGGCAATCTCTCTCCAAAGACCGCCTCATTCTTTGTGTCGCCTACTTTAACCAATGCGCCATCCTTGCTTCATGTTTAAAAATTTGCCTTTCTTCTGCAGGTACATCTCCTGTCATTTAATTTCACCAAAAAAATTTGCACACAAAAATATTTAGTTTATTGACATCACAAAGAGAAGTCTATTAGATTGTAAAACAATTGAAAAACATATAGCCTGCCAATGAATTTTGCAAAAAAACGGAAAATAAATTTTTCTATGATTTTTTGTGAAATTTGCGAACTTGTTGAAAGAATTTGTTGAAAGTTGCCAACTAGTTAGCGAGCACAGATTTGGCTACATCATGTGGTGGATAGTTTAGCTTGGGCCATGGTGAGATTCTCTTTTTTCACTGCGACAGCTGAATGCGTTTCTTCTCCTTGTACGATAACTTTTTTTAAAAAAAAATTTGAAAATAATTTTGAAAAGTTTCTGTAGAAAAATTTAGATATATCAGCTTTCTTTTGCTTCTTTTTTTGGAAGAAAAAATTTAATAGCATTTTTTTGGGAGTCCAGTTTTGTGCGTCTAAGACGTTTATTTCATGAGCTACAATTTCCAGCCGAGTAAGAACTCTTGATTTTGCGAAACACCAAATGGGGGGACACTTTAGGTAGATCATTAGAACATCCAGCTTTGGCAAATTAACCTTAGACTGCTAATATATGTGAGTCTACAGGAATAGCGACGACTAAAACCAAAAATACTGCGCAAAAACGCAACCATGACTAAAATTAATTGTCGAGTCAATTGGTAAAAGTAAAAACTTAGATTTGAGAAATGCTCAGAATGAGAAATGAGGTTTTGAGAAATGCCCAGATTATTGATATAATAGGGCAAAAATTACCAAAAAGGTCAAATTTGTAGTTTTACATGTGTTGTATACCGCTCTGAGCAATTGTACTACGTAGTTATGTAACATTCGCCCAAATACTACACAGCGACGGAGCGTAGGAAAAGTACCTATTAACGACTGGAAGGTGTCAGTTACCTTAATCCTACTCGCTTTTCACCGTCTCGACCTTGCCAGTTGATTTTCTGGTCTGTCTAGGGCAAAGTAAAAAGTCACCATTTTTAGGCCATCAGTCAAACGACTTTTGATCAGCTTTCGTTTACATGCAAACACAACCACATAGCTGAGTCTCGGATCCTCAGACTACATGATTGTCATTAAAAACACGGCTCGAACAACCTATTTTAACATGTTTTTGTGTGACAGTTCTATATTAAATCCATTGGAGATGGATTGACCCTTTCCTCTTTCTAGCTACTCATATTCTGAAATATCAAACAATAACGGTGTTAATTAAGAGATCTATGACATTCCAGTAGTTATAAAGTTAGTTTATACAGTCCCTTCACATAGAGCAGTCTCTGGGGGACCAAGCCTCCGCTCCCGTGATATTCCGGCGATAACGCTCTTATCTCCTCTGATTTGCGTCCCGGGCTCCGTGGTATATTTCTTCCCCCACTGAAGCCTCCTTCTCCACCAATATCTGTTGACAAATGTCTTATCGTGCGTTGTTGCCACGATAAGAGGCTTCGTATTTTCCGTCTCTGGTACGACTGTTTTTCACTATATCTGTCGTTGTTCTGATTTTCGTCACTTTTTCAGTCAAAATGGCCGTTTTTCGTATTTCTGAGAAATATTCTTCTTCCAATCGAAATTTTAAAAATATAAATTCTAGAATATTCCTACCCTCCTTCGCAATGCTTTTTCGTCAATAAGGCCTTTAGTCGTTCTTTTTTACGTCGCCGGAAGGTTGTGCTGTGCCAGTCTGGCAGAATGGCACATACTCCCCGGACAGTCCCCATCAATGTCCCTATTGATCGCATAACACCGGGTTATCGTCAAGTAGTTATCCAGTTTTCTGTAATCAATCTTACAAATCGCATAAGAAAATGAAATTTATCTACCCCACCTCAACTCACTACATGTTCACAAATGGCATCGTACTACATCTCACTGCCTTTCAACATTTTCACAAAATTTGCACCATGAGGAGTGTCCTAGATAAAATTTCTTTTCTGACTACTTACGTCGTCTTGCCATAAAACTTCTTTTCGCTCTTTGTGATTAAAAAGTGGGACGTGGCACGGCCACGCACCCGTTAAAATTAACTTAACATTACTCACCAAGTATAATCAGTCATTTATGCGGTCCTTTCAATATTAAAACTAAGAAACTCTGTGGCTAGGAAAGTTATTGAGTTACCCACCCTTCTCGAGCTAGTTTACTCAAACTAACCATGTCGCCACACAGTGAATTTGTGTCTTACACAGGTTAAAAACTTCAGTCGTGAATAAATAGATAAATATACTCACCTAGATTCCTCATATACATACATAAATAGCCATAACTAAAATCAACGATTTCAACAATTTTAGCAATTGCAACATTTTCAAAGTCTGGTTTGACCAAACTAAATCAAAACAGAAAGTTTCACAAGTTCAATAATCAAAACTTGGTTGATTGGTTTAAGTTTTAGCACACAAAGACAATCAAGTTTTTTCTCCTTCTCTTCTCTTCTTTGGTCATCTTCATTCCATCACTTCTCCATCTTGATCTTCGCTGTCTTCCAACACTTTCTCCAGCATGCCCATGGAGTTGCGGGCCGTGCCCCAACTCTCCTGCTCCAACAGCCTCGGTTTGCAACAAGGTAGCAAGTCCACATTCACCTTCTGCTCCCGGTTCCTGCAAAAGCTGTTGTGAAGACATAGGCTCACGTTTCGTTCTAGGTCAGCTCTTAAGACCTCTTTCTTCTCATCTTCAGTAACACAAAGCGCTCCAGCTACCCGCTTCACCGCTGTGGTGACCGCGTTTCTGTGCGTCAAGAATACTCTCTTATAGGCTCCTGGTCCTATATCTAGCTGGAAAGATTGATAGGCTTCCGTGTTCCTCGACATGTGACGCTTCGCGCGTTCATACATCCATGATGTCATCACTGCACGGAACCAAGGCATCAATCTTTGCCTTGACCATATTCGTTCAATGGCTTTAGGTATCCTCAGAACCTTGCAGGTGGTTCTAAAAAGATCCAATTCACGACTCATCTTCACGTTGCTCAGCTGCTCAGGAGTCGGCACGGCCGTCTCCTGCTCTTTTGTGTCCGCGTTAGCCTCCAGCCATCTCACTGCCAGCATGGCACTAACCACCACGATTGACACCTGTTGATTCTGATCGGGCAACCCCGTAGAGTACAACTCCTCCACGTCCCATACTAGCATCAGATTCCCGCGTTTGGGGTACCACAACGTCTGCGCCAAGCAGTGGCAAGGATACTCCCCATGGGTTCTCACTATGTTCCTTCGGGTCCGATACCCTGAGGCTCCCAGCAACGGTTCCACCTCCATCCGAATTCTGTGTAAGTCGTCTTTTTCTTCTATTGTGGGGAATTCAGTGGGTAAGGCTCCACTCGCTTTCTGTTTCTGGAACTCACTCACATTGCCTTCACTCAATCTCAGAAACTCTTCACCCACCACATCTTGCAACTCGCCTTCAGATCTCTTCGGGACTGCCCGAAAGATCTTTGCCAACAAATCATGTGACCTCTCCGACATCCTGGCCAACCTCACGCACTTTGGCACAGAGAAAAGTTGATCAATCAACACCTGCTGTGTCCTCGCATCCATCAGCACCATGTGTGTAGGATATCTACTACTGCAATATGGTGCGGAGCTTGAACCCACCACATACTTTGAGCCAGTCGGTTTATGATAGGCCTCACTATCTTTCAGATTCATCTCGTTCTCCAGAGCTTCTCTCCAGCCTCCGATCTTCTGCTCTGTCTGCAATGCTCCAGGGAATACTTCCACGCTGAGGGACGTCACTAGCTCATGGGCACGCTCCAGGCGCTCAAGCGATTCAATCGAACTCGTCATGCTGCAAAATCCCAAGGCTGTGATCAAATTTACGTCCGTCACCCCATGACAGTCCGCGACCAACTCCACACCACTTTTATCCGACATGCTCAGTCTTCCGTACAATCGTGCCAGCTGCCGATGCTGCTCGCTCAGCGTAACCAGGCAGTGTCCCAGGTTACAAACATGTCCTTCCATCCCACTGTGTTGAGCCAAGCATGTGCCTTGCTTCAACCAATTACTCGATGGACCTTCCTCGGACAGCTCCGTGGATGGGTTGCTCTTCCGCTTCGTCAATCTCATGGCCAGCAGATGATGTATCATGGCCAGATCATGTAAACTCGCGTCATCATCTAGGTCTAACGTGATATCCGCCGTCATGTCCCAGATTAAACCGGCATTAGGATGAGTGCACCATGTCCCACATCGTCACTAGACTGGTTTTCAAGGGACCGTCCCAAGAACCACAATCAAAACTCACTTGCCCCTTTAGCTCGGGAACCGAGGGTTCGACCACTCGTTCTTCCAAAATAATTCCCAGCTTGGGTTGTTCCACCATCAGCATCCCAGTTTCTTTAATACGTTCAACCCAGAAACTGTGTACTATGACTTGCTCATAGTCGAAGTACGCTTCCCTGGCTTCTTCATTCACGAAGGGATTATACGCCATCCCCGGTATGCCAGACACATATTGGAACGACTTCAGTTTCCCCAGTGTTGCAAACTCTCTTTGTCCTCTGACCGCTTCAATCAACTCCCGGCTCACTTTCAATTCTTTGTTGGAATATCTTCTCACCTCTTCCAACTTGCGATAGCTTTGCATGTCGTTCGACTCCTTGTTTGGTACAGTCAGCGGCATGTCCTGATATAGCTCTAGGAGTGCCCTAAGGAAGTTCCTTTCGCAATCAACTCCCTTTTGCCGAATGATCTTTATACATTCTCCCAAAACAGGAGTGGGGATACGATCCACCACGAACCTGACAAAGCAAAGGGCATCCTTACGCTTAGCCCATGCTATCGCAGACTCGTCTTTCGAAATCAACGCTCGCAGAGCTTCCATCAACTCCAGTTCCTGTTCCCGTGATTTCGAATCATTACTGGCTTCATACTCCGCTCTCTTGATGCCCATCAAGCACCAAGCCAACCGTACTTGCAGATCAGTTCTCAAGCAAGGATGAGCCAGGTATGCCGCCACTGTAGCAGGTGCATGCATCGCCTCGTCGAAGTATATCTGGAGGGCAGCCTTCCAGGAGATTTCTAGCAATTTTTCCAATCCGACTTCGTTCGCTTCAGAGGACATTACCGTGCCGTATTCTTTTCGATTTAAGTTCGAATTTTCCGTGAGCTCTTTCAGATGTTCCTGCATGGCTCGCTTCTCGCTCCAAGCCATCAGGTGCCCTCTCGCGGAGTTTCTCGCTTTCAACATTTCCACATAACCTCCTGCTGGATCTCCCATGTGGACTGATTCTGGCACAGTAACTCGACTGTACTCGACCACGTCGAGTTGTCCTTCCAGCTTCAATTTGGCTATGTTGGTCCGCGAGGGCCTGTAATCTTCAAGTCCTCCAGATCCACATTGACTGATGATCTCCATCTCTAATTTAGTGTCTGCCAGGGTTCGTGCAGTTTTCTTTGATCTTACTGCTCGTTAAAGAGGTCACCACTGCGCTGGCTCTCGACTTCACCACTCTCGGGTTCATGGCTCGACTTCCTGTTTTCCCTTTTAGTCGCTTCAGCCCCTTCCTGGCTCGTCCAACAGGTAATTTCTTTGTAACCTGCTGATCATCGGCACTGTCTTCTGTTACTGACTCGGTCAGAACATCCGACTCCCTGGAGTTCACTATTTTCTCCAGGACCTCACGCATGATGGGTTGGTTCAACCCCACCTTCATTATGGACTGCGTCCCATATCGCCTTATCACGTCCCATGATCTTTCCATGAAATTCACTCGGCTCCAGGTTGTCCCTGTCTTGCCTTCTAGCTCACTCTGATATCTCTCCCATTCCTCTTCCGGCAACGTGCTCAGGAAGGATACCCTCATTGATTCTTCGATTTTTCTCCTCCTTGGTGACTCATGGAGCAACCTCTGCGGATCCCTGCTTTGGCACTCTCTCGCCTGGCTTATTGGGTCTATCGGGGATAAGTCGGCCGACGCCTCCTTTGTAGGGGACATGAAAGACGATGGCGTCATTAGCAATAGACTCCCATCGACTTCCCCATCGTCGTCTTCGCTAAACCGGTATTCTAGCAAGTCTATCTCTAACGCTCCCAGATCCGTCTCACCCGGTTTTCCCGTCTTTCCCTCGGTATCGTTGTCGTCATGATCCATCAAATCATCATCACCTGCATCAGGTTTCGGCCTGGGTCCTGAAGGTCCTTGTCGTGAGTCAGTGCCCGAGTCCGGCCGAGCCGGGACGGTCATGTCTCCTGCATGATAAAACAACTCATCATTCACCAGTAATTCTACAGATTCCTCGCCATGTGGTGCTAGGTGCTCTATCGTTATATATGAGCCCCCTCTGCTCTCCTCTGCCACTTCCATCATCACTACCTTCACTTATCCTCACCACTTCAGTCGTGATAAGTCATCCGTGGGAGAATACACTTCGTTCCACATTTCGGCCGAGACCTCTGGTCTCCTGGAAGGTAGTGCCTTGATCTTCTTCCTACTCCAAGCATCAGGAAATGAGAAGTCGAATGTTTGCGCGGCTGCCACATTCCAGCCGATGAAGCGCGGCTCCATCCCTTCACTCCACTTCAACATTCTCTTTTCTGCATCACGAGCTGCTCCGATGCGAGGGGCAATGATGGGAGATGTGACTTCCAACAACATCCTCCTTATCGGTGGATATCGAGGGCATTGGTCCGGCAGCGGCCTGGACCCAGATAGCCACGCTTGCTGGTTCTCTTTGGCGTGTGCATAGGCCTCTGGTAAGAGTGGCACTCCCATAGCCGCTCCCGTATCCTTTACTACTGGTCTTAAGTTCCAAAGCTTCGGGTTGAACTGGATATGACAAAGTTCCTCACGGCCCATTCGGCATTTGAAGTGGTTGTTGAAATCCATCAACATCCAACCTGGCTCCGCTATTCTTCCGAACAGCCTATCGTCACTGGCCAGCCCTCTCAACTCACTCTGTTCTACCCAGTTCAGCACGGAACAGTCCACGACTGAGACCAGGTTGACGTACAACACCGAATTCCTGTACGCTTTAAATTGTACATCCGGGAACGCAAAAGACATCACCGGTCCATACACCACTGTGACGAATTCCCTCAGTCCGTGGACCAGAGCCAACGGGTCAATCCGCATCATGACAGCTAAGTCCGTCGGTAAGGGCATGCCACAATACTGCTTACTCTCGCCCGCATTCGTCGCCACCTTGTCTTCTCCCGTGACGCTTCTGTTCTGTTGTAAGAGGTATTGAAGCAGGAGAGTCCTCCAGTCTTTCATCTTCTTGAGCGAGGCGGTTTCCAACTGTGCATTGAACTCACGACTCGGTCCCTGTAGTTGTTCAGGGTAACGTAACAGCACAAGCAAATCACCCAGTCGACCGTAGGTCATAGCAATCAGAGTCAGGAGTCCATCCAATCTCAAATCGGCTAACGCTTGGGTGAAGAGATTCGCCGGCCCCTTCACGAAATTTTCGTGACCAAATGTCACGTACAAGGCTAATACCAGGCCAATCGATAACTTCCTGATGTCTCTGACAAAACTCGCAATCAAGTTCCGGGATGCCCTAGGATAGCACGTCGATAGGAAGGATGGCGTCCATCCCACTCCCATTCCTCCCAAGATAGCATCCGATCGTTCGTACTGTGCCCTCGTGGCTAGCACGTCAGCTTGGAACTTGTCCAGTGACATCGTGTTTACGTCCTGCATTAGTTTCAACATCATGCCCCCAGTTAACTCCCGGGCATCAAACAGGTTTTTCAGGTACACGTGTATCTCCTTTATCACTGCCGGCGCGTGCTCGAACGCGTCCTCACCCAAGGTGCACAGCCTTGGTGACAAGTACAACCATATGTTGTTGTGCGGCTTCGTGCACAAAGCCATTGCCATGAGATCTTCTTCAGCTGCTGTCATGTTCTTCCTGACTGTCATGCCCTGCTCATTCTCGGCCTGATCCATCTGTCTGAACCAGAGATCATCAGCCACCTGTTGTACTAACAGATGATCGTCATCCACCCCTGGTCTTAGTTTCAGCAATCTGGCAAAGTTGGACAGCTCCAACCCCAGAACTTCATCTAGCACCAACCGAGTTGTGCTACAATCTCTGAGCCCCTGTATGGCATTCGAAATGTCAGCCCAAACGGCGGGAAGACGGGTAGTAATTGTCCGGGTCCACTACTCTGTTTGGGGCAGGAATTATCACATTGAACCTCCCCTCTGCTATTGTTGTGACCATTGTATATACAAATTGAAGGGGTTCTGGTAATGCAGCGTACCCTGGTGACAATACAAATATCACCTTCACCACATTCATGGTGAAGCGTTGTCTTGCTGCTGCCTCTACCTCAGCCATCGCCGAGAGCAGTGTCATTATCGCCTCCCCTATGACCTCGTTACTCGGGATCGACCCATCCGTCAGACGTGACAATAAGCCCCTGCTTTGCAGATGATCATTTGAGCCTGCAACCACTATTACCTGCGGCTCCATACTGACCACCCTTCGCACACTTATCATCATGCCGATTGCTTGTCCCCAGTCCAATTTAGATGCCGTCAAGAAGATCACGTCGGGCCAAAAGAGAGAACGGGGAGTATAGAGATAATCGGAACTGGCCACGATCAGATACTTCGCAGCTTTCATCTCTAAGGGATCGTAAGCAGCGAACAGGCCATCGCCTATTGGGGCCTTCAGTTTCCCATATCTCTGTTCATCTCCCTCTACCGTAGTCGTTCGGGGGTAGTCCCTTGAATATTCGCCAGGCGTCTGACCGGGTGGTTTAGCGAACTGCCTGTACATCTTATGATGCTTGTTATTGGGCTTATTTTCTGCCTGAAACTTGCCCCTTCGAGCAGATGGCGTCAATTCCCGGGCTCTCTGTCGAACGTCCGTAAGGGACCGCGTGTTCAAGGGTCCAAAGGTATTGTCCTGAGGCAACCCGTTCAAGTCTGCATGTCAGAGCGTAGTCGCAGAGCTGAACTGCTCCTGCTCTGCTAGCAGCCAATCCACGCCTGGTATCCGATACAATCGCGACACCGTAGGACTTTCTCCGCCAATCATTCTCATCGCGTCCTCCCGACACGTCAGGGTATTCATGTTCAGCTTCGTGGACATGTCCGTCTTCCAAAGCAGCAGGCTGCCTGGTTCAACTCCTTCCGCAGGCACGGCGCTCGTAGACGATCCTGCTGCTGGAGCAGGGTTTGCCGTGGCGGGCGGATCGTTCCTCCTAGACACGGTCTGGGAGTTATTTCTGTTCTGAACCACTGATCTGCCGAGTCGGCTTTCAAGCGGTTGTGTTCTGGGAGGAGGAGCAGTCCCTAGCCTCTCTCTCACGTTTGAGCTCGGAGCGGTGGGTGCGGCTACAACCGTCCCCATTGCCAAGGGCCCTAGGCGGTTGACGAGGGATTCGGGCACGCTTGCCCTTATTCTACTTCCTCCGGTCGTTGAACTGGTCCGAGCCAGAGAACTGGTCGCCCTCGACTCCTGCTCCATTTCTCTCAATTGCGTCTGAAATACATCATTCATCCAGTGTCTCCCTCGTTGGGTGTTGAAATGTATCCCATCCTTGGTAAGCGCAACATGATCCATCATGCGCAGCGTATTTTCGAGATCCAGAAGTCGCAACTCGCCAGGGTTGTTCCTCACCAGATTACGGATCATTTCATTCCACCGTGTCACGTTGCCGTTCATGAAATCTGCCACTGTGGTGCCCATCAGCGGGTTTTGTGGTATCGTGCACAGCACCACAAACCTGGGCCTGTACTTCTCCTTCAGTTCATTCAGGAGGCATACCAGCAGAGGCTCCCACTTGCACTCGGGGGTCACTGGGGCTCTCGAGACGTCATTAGTTCCTAGCATTATCACCAGCGTATCCAGGTGATCCTCGCTTTGGAATTCCATCATTTTGATGACCTGAGCCACTGAAGCTCCTCCAAAGGACAAGGTGGTTGTCTGACCATAGACGAAGATCTCATTCAGAATCACCTGGTCGTTCGTAGCGGGGTTCCAGCTCATGTCATTCAGGCAAGCTCGAGGATGCTCCGCAGCTACTTGCGTGAACTGGTGCCGTGTCATCAGATTCTTCCTGATATTTACCACGCGGGACTTCTGATAGGTTCTGCCATGCGCAGTCCCCGAGGGCACCATCGTGTGGGGTGCTCGCTCCGAGCTATTAGATGACTGATCACGACGCTGGGAAGGAACGATCCTACCCAATGTCCGTCCAGTGGTTCGGTTGATCTCCTCCATTGTCGCTCTGGCCACTTGGTTGAACGATTCCTGGAACTGAGGGGCGAGGTAAGTGTCAGAAGGGTCTGGTATCGTGAACCTTTGACTAGAAGCAGACAGTCGTGTCTGCTGAGGAGCCTCGGGCTCTCTCGATGCACACAGCTCCTGAGCTGTTGTCCCGGGGCGTGTGTCATTGGATCCCTCCGAGGATCTCATGCTCGCCAGAACTTCCGGTGACACTTGGCTCACCTTCGCCATATACAGCTCCTTCAGGTGCTTTATTTCATCCTCCTTATAAGCCACCTGTAGATCTTCGTATTTCTTCTTCCATTCGTCTCTTTCTCGAGCTATTGCCCTATAATCCTGGAGTTTGGCACACAGCTCGCTCTGATCTTTCTCCTTCTTTTCCAGCGTCTCGATCGTCTCCGACGTCTGGATCTCATTCACCCTCACTTTCTTCAAAGGAGGAGCAGCTGTAGGAGAGTCGACCGAATGTGACGGGCCTGGCCCATCACGTTGTCTTTTTGCTCCGATGAGTGGCTGCGCCGGTTGGACTGGTAAGGGCATCTCACCTAGCCGGTGGTCCCTCTGCTCACCTAGTCCTGGCTCACGAGCCAGGTCGTGGCCAGACATTTCTCCACGCCTCCATCTCATCAATCGGTTTCGGCCTCTCTCGGCGGTCCCGGACTCACCGAAGGCCAACATCAACACGACTTCCGTAGGGCGACTCCCTCGACCCTCTCGTCCTAGTGCATTAAGGAGCGCGACCACAAACATCGCCAACCGCGGGTCTTCTCGTGTGAAATCACAATCGATCAGCCGCTGATAGATCTCGTCTAGAGTCGCTCCTAGACTCGCTGAGAGAAATTCCATGAGTTCGTTCGTGTCACCCATTTCTTATCGTGTTGATTCTTGCTGTAGTGTAGTGTCTTCCTGTCTCGTTTCGATTCAATGGATTCAATAAACAATTTTCGATCAATCAAGATCTAGAAAACAAGTCGCGACTTAGAACCATCATTTTTGGATAAAACATCATTCAATTCTTTAAAACTCTCCATTGAAATTCTCTTTTCAATTCTGATTTAAAAATTTAGCACCAAGGTGGATCGTCCACCTTTACCTTTGTCAGAGTAGCACGAATGTGCGCTGTCACCTTGATGACCTGGAGTACCCCAGGTCTATTATGACACGAACATAAAACATATCATAACAATAACATAACATAAACACATAAACATCACACACCTACACTATCACATAAAAACATAATCCCTGAAACTGTACCTAAAACCTAACCTAACCTAAGACTTGACTCTAATTCTTATCGGGTAACTTAATAAAAACCACTTATCGCCGAGCGCAATTCTTAGCTCATGCTCAGATAGTATTTTTTATGTAAGTAAACTTCTATGTCAGTCTCTGAAAATATCAGATGTACAAGTGCGTACAACTCTCTCGGATGTAGCTTTCCCCTATTAGGATCGTATACTGGCAACGAGAGAGAGGTCACTCCTCTCTCAACCAAAAAATCCCTAAGTCGAGTCAAGGCCAATACCAAGCTCTTTGGATCTACGTGTTGCCTATCAGTGGCCTTGGTAACCAGGAAACACAAATATTTCCCTGGTATCTGTGATGCAACAGGGGGAAGCGCTATCATCCCTCCCACACCAGGCCTCTGTTTCCACAAAAACTCGATATTTTTATACTCTCTTTTGAAGTCAGCCGCTAGTACTGTTTTGAAGCTTACGTCCGCGGTTATCGCTATGGCGCATATCGCGTTCCGTGAGTATGAAATCGCTGTCCGTTATGAGTATATTGTTCAAATAATGGTTCGGTAGATCAAAATACGATTCAAAGATTCGTCCAAAAGGTGGTTTTTTAGCATTCTCGCCCTCTGTCTCTAGTCCTCCGGTTTCTCTTGCTGATTTCAATTTTTTTTATTATCAGATTTTTGGTCTGGGTGAGTCCTACCCCCACTCCCCGGACAAAAATATCCATCGACGTCCCCGTCGACCGCCCAAAGTCTAGGAGATCGAGGTTGGATTGTGGAACACGTAGAGGACCATCTGGGGCGACCCAGTTGGACTCGGTATTGTCATGACTGATGTATTTGACGCCGTCTCTATCGACGTCCTGAATCGTCAGGATCGTCTCTTTTGGATCTGTCGGCAGATCATGGAGCCATTCGAGCACGCGCAAGTTTGTTAGTTCTTGCTCATGAGTCTGTTCTGCTTCTGGTTCGAACTCCACTTCCGGTTCTGATCGATCTTCGATCCAATCTTGATCCATATCGTTCACAAGGTCGATTTCTTCTAGCATCGCCACTTCGTCCAGTCCCACCAGCGAGTCTATGACATCACTTACTACTATCTTGTCTACAACGAAGTCCTCGCCGTACGGATTGTACTTCTTCTGGTTTTTTCCTCTCTTGCTTTGGCGTGTTTCCATAGTGAGAGGAAAGTCAGGCTGTATTCCTTTGTCAATTTCGGTTTGTTCCGGGCAGTCCCAGTCTTCTTCGGCATAAGGTAGAGTTTCATCGTCCACCTCTACTCGCTCGGTCAACTCGAGATCCAGTGGTAGATCGCAATCGTCCACCACCTCATTCCCGTCGTTCTTGTCGCGAGTACCCCTTTCATTCACTTCACAAGCAGGATCCACTATCAAATAGTCTCCCTCTTGCATGTCCGCTGGGATGCACCAATCCTCTGACGAGGGATTGTGTGGTTTGATATTCTCGTAATGAGCTGCTCTTCCAGTGCTCAATCGATAAAAACGACCTCCTTAGTGCACCTCTGTTATCTGAAATGGACCACGCCATTTCTTTAATTTTTTCTTGGTTCCTTTTGGTGGAACCACTTCCTGGATCACCCAGACGTAGTCGCCAACCGAGTAGGCTTTCGCATCAGCTGTCCTTTTATCAAACCTCCTTTTTTGTCTAATTTGCGCCTGTTGCGTATTCCTCCTGCATAAGTCATTGAGGTCCTGCTGTCTTCTAATAACCTCCCGCACATACGTTTGCGGTGCTGTCCTCTTCCCATCATATTCAGGGTAGAAAAACGTCAACGGGAGCGCTTTTTCATGACCTGTTAACATCATGTGCGGACTTATTCCCGTGGTGGAATGCTCCGTGCTGTTGTAAGCACCCATCACTTGCGGCAAGTGCTTGTCCCAGTCATCCATGTAACGCGAGCAGTAGACTCTCAGCATGGATACCAGTGTGCGATTTTGCCTCTCGACTAGGCCATTCGTTTGCGGGTGATAAGTGGTCGAGTGGGCCTGCGCTACCTGTGACCTTTTCATCAACTCCTTCGTGAGATCGCCCACGAATGCTTTGCCATTGTCCGATTGGAACGTGATGGGGCAGCCATGCCTCGCTATCCACACATTTATCAAATGATCGCATGTTTCTTCCGCCGATGCTGTCATGCAGGGTGCTGCCTCCGCATACTTCGTAAAATGGTCGATCATTACCAGCACCTGATTATAGCCCGTTGCCGTCATGCAGATTTTCTGATGATCAATTTGCACCACTTCGTTGAAACCTGACGACTCTATTGACTGTAGGGGGAACCTTAGCTTCCTGGGATCCTTCGCCTGCTGACATGACAGGAATGCTGCGATCCACTTCTCACAAGCCTTCTTCAATCCCGGCCATTCGAATCGTTTCTGTATCCTGTTGTACACTTTGTCCACGCCTTGATGGCCCATCTGATCATGTGAGCGAAAGAGCAATTCGGTCTGGTACAACTGTGGTAACACTATTGAATTGTATTTATAGAGGACCTTGGCCTCCTCTTTTCGTTTGCAGGCTACGATTCCGTCCTTGTTCAGGTACAACAAGTCGTTTCGCTTCAGGTAGAATTGCTTCAGGATTTTATAGCTGTCTTCTTCCAAGTATCCCTTGTCAGGTGCTCCATTCTCGATCCATCTTTTCAGACTGCTCGTCATTCTATCATTTCGTTGAGCCCTTAGGAGATCCGACAGCCTGTACCTGGCTTTCAAATACGTCTTTACCACGTTCATTTGCCCACTCATTATCTCCGGAGTATGAGCATCGTCCATCAACTTGACACACCATATCTTTTTCAAAGGCGTCGCTTCCTGCACAGATGGTTCCAGATTGGTACGGACGACCGTACCATGTGGCAGCAATCTGGTTGGGCGTTTCGAAACTGCTATCAGCTCGAGCTCGTCTGCGGCATTATCTACCACAGTGCCCTCTTCATCTGAGATGTATCTGTCCCTGTCTGGATCCTGATGTGTTTCTCGGTCCAGCCCACGTTTCTTCCAGTCTACCAATAAGGAGTGGATTGCGATCTCTGATATATCGGAATTGGAAGTTGTTTCAGACGTGTTGTCCCAGGACTGGGGTCCCGAGTCAACACTTGAGTCGACTGATTCTCCAACATCATACTCCAAGTTGTCTGAGATGTTTCTCGACTCCCCGGACAAAACTCTGTCCATCGGTCGCTTTGAACCCGACTCCCCGGACAAAATTCTGCCCCTAGGTGGTCTAGTCAACCTCTCCCCGGACAAGTCGTCCTGCACGGGCTCAAAGGTGTCCGACTCCTCAGACGAGTCGTCCTTGACTGGCTCGAAGGTATCAGACTCCCCGGACATTGCCTCGTCCACGGACGAACAATCTGGGCTCGGCTCGTATTCCTCTTTTGCATCCGTGAAGTGCACTCTCCTCGTGAAGCTAGATTTCGACCTGATCCTGACTTCCTCAGTAGTTTGGTTCTGATTCAGTGTTCCATATTCAGTGAACGAAGTTCTCAACAAGACCTCCTTCGGCATCGAGCTCACCAGCTGGTTGACAATCGACCTGCAATCCCGTTCAACGCCTCGGCTGCGAATGGAAACTGGCCTCTTCTCTGTTCTCTCGGTGACAGTCAACCGCTGCATGGTCTCCATCCATTCACGATCATGCCTATCCGCTTCCCTGTCCAACAAGTCACGGAGCTTTCCCATGACGTCCGGCGCCACGTTCACCGTCCTGTTCAATAGAGCCATGCTGTTTATGCCTAGCCTGGTAAGTTCTTGCTGTACCAAGTTGGATCGGACTAGCAGATCCAACGGAACGGGCTCGCCTCTGGCTAAAAGCTTTATCTCTGCGGCCGTCTCCACTGGAAGGTCAGGGTGTCCGGGTATAGGATGTCCTGACTTGTCTAACCACCTAGTAAGTGGCAGCTTGTCGTAGGTTTCTTTGTCCAGAAAGGAAAACCCGTCTTTGATTTCTGATTGGTTAGCCTGTTTCTCCTCGAGGCGCTCATAAAATTCTGTCTTTTTACTGAGGCTATCTGCGTTCTGGTGCTTGTCACGGGTACGGTGCTCTATGATCATGTGGTATCCATCTAGGCGCACGATCCAACGACCAATGTAGCTTTGGTCCATCGAATAGGTTTTCAGCCAGGCAAGGGCACGATTATCTACACGTAACTTGAAGGGAGCACTCCCCAAGTAGGCCCTGTATTTTTCCACGAAAGTGATCACCGCAAACATCTCCGCTTTTGGTGCGCCGTACTTCATTTCAGTATCACTCAGGACTTTACTCCCGTAGGCTATCGGACGAAGAACCGTTCTCCCGTTCCACTCCTGCTCCTGGTGAAGTATGCCCGATATCGCAACCACTGATGCATCCGTGTCCAGCACGAACATCCCCTTCTCTGTTGGCATGCCGAGGACCGGTGCCTCGCAAAGTTCACGCTTGATGTTTTCAAATGAAACTTGTGCCTCATCAGTCCAGGTGAACTTTTTGCCCTTGTTTCTCATCAACCTCTGCATGGGGTATATTTTGTCAGCATACCCCTTGATGAACTCTCGATAATAATTTGCGAATCCCAGAAAACTCATCAGCTGTTTATCTTTTTTAGGTGCCTTCCAGGTCAGCACCGCTTCAACCGCTTCGGGATCTGGTCTCACTCCATGTTTGTCAACCAGGCGGCCCAGATACTTTATGGAATCCCTGAGGATTTCACACTTAGAGGGTTTGCATTTCAGACCCGCCTGCTTCATGCAAGAAAACACCTCCTCCAACCTCTCTATGTGGTCTTCTAAGGTTGGTGTTGCAATCACGACATCATCGACATAACACATGATGAGATTCCCGTATTTCTTAGTGACGCTCGTGAGTGCCTGGGCCATCAGTCGCTGGAATGTGGCCGTCGCATTGCACAATCCGAATGGCATCCTCTTCCACTGGAACAATCCCAGCTCACACGCGAAGCCTGTTTTCTCTCGATCTTGCTTTCTAAGTGGCACTTGCCAGAATGCAGAGCCCAGATCCAACGTCGTGAAGAACTTTGCGTCTCCCAGCTTGGACAAGCTCTCATCGATGCGGGGAATCGGGTATGCGTCCTTTATAGTCACTGCGTTCAGAAAACGGAAATCACAACAAAATCTGAGTTGTCCCCCTTTCTTTTTCGCCATGACCACGCCACAAGCCCATGGGGACTTCGACGGCTCGATCATGTCGTACTCCATTAACATCTCGATTTCCTTCCTACACGCTTCTGACTTGTTTGGGGTCATTCTTCTCGCCCCTTCCCTATGAGGTACCGAGCCCTCTTCTATCTCAATCTCGTGTTCTACAAAATTGCAACAACCTATGTCGGCCTTATGTTTCGAAAAAACGTCTGCGTTCCGATTTAGCACCGCTCTGAGCGAATCTAGTTCCTTGTCTGATATTTTACCCTTCAGATGTTCTATCTCAGGTAGGACAGGTTTATTCGCTGCTAACTCTGCTTCCGTCGGCCTCTCAGGAAAGTTGGAACAACTAGACAGCCCATCATCTGTTTCCGACTTCATTGAAAACAATTTCCTAGAAGATTTCAATTCATTCACTCTTTTCATTATACATTCTTGGTTCGCATGCAATGGACATTTAGTTACATCAAACTTTTTCAAATTCTCCACACTCTGAAAGTCTGTGTTCAGAGGCAAAGCGTAGCCAAGTTTCTTTCCCCTCTGTATTGTCACTGTTGTTGCTTCTGTGTTCAATAACACACTCACACACAGTCCGCTCTGAGTGAGTGAGAAGCTTCTTCCAAAAATAGCCGAGCTTTTACTGTTTGGATTTGGTACCAGACACACCTGTCTGTCATTGCTGAGTTCATTCAAGTTCCTCATCCTAAACGTCGCTACTACGGCTTGGTTTGGTTTTAATCTAACTTTTCGATCCAGAAAAATCGGCACCTTGGCCTGATTAATTAAGATCTTAGTAAGGGGTCTTTTTTCATACTTTCTCTCAGGACCCTTGATCCTAATCAACCCGTCATTGAGATCGATCGTGACGTCAAAGTTGCGAACGAAATCCCTTCCTAAGATGAACTGATCGGATTCGTCCAAATTCTCCACTACTAGGAAGCTCATCCAAAGATGTCTTCCTCCGAGCTGCAGTGAAATGATCGGGGTTCGTCCAGTGACATAGATCGTTCCCTGATTGACAGCTGCCAACCTGATGTTTGTCGGTATGAGATCCGACCTTTCGAAACCCATGTCGGTCCAAGTTTTGACTGGCATGACACTAACCACTGCTCCCGTGTCTAGCAGTCCCTTTACTGAAAGTTGTCTGCCTTGCACGTCCAGAACGTGTGCGGCCAGATCGGCCTCACAACCAATATGCACCGCATCTTGTTCGAGCATCGCGTTGTGTCCGATTCGTCTAACCTTCAGCTCCTCTTGACCAATGTATATCCGGCCAATCTGATCGTTCGCATCAGTTATGTGAGCTTTCGTGTAGATATTGATGCCATCCACATTCATCAGGATCGGGTAAGGGCCATGTACATCGATATAATGTCCGTCCACTTTCATCAGTCTCGGACCTCCCATTGTGAGCAGCGCTCGCACTGCCCTGGAGTCCAGTTTGGGATCCTTCTCCTTCAGGTAGTCGGCATAGATGTCCAGGTGGACTAGTCTAATCTCGGATGGTTCACTCAAGTTCTTGACCACCTGGTGCCCTGCGACTGAGATGATGGACATTATTTTGGTCCCCGCCTTCGTCATGCCGAAAGTCTTACCAGATATAACGTTCAGTTTTAGTCACTGTTTCTTGGGTTCCTCTTTGTCTTCTGCTTTTGTCGTTTTACCCAGGACATTAAGACTTTCCCGAAGATCTGTGCTCTCCAGCTCCGACCTTACCCATTGCTCCACTTCTTTCGTGGCTAGGTCCTGTTTGACATTCTGCAGCGCTTTCCTTGCCGCCAGGCCGTAATCCACCTTGAGTGGGCTAGACGACTCTGCTTCGAGGTTCGAGGCTACCACCTCGTCAGGCCATGTCCTAACCTTTTTGGTCGTGAAGGTGCTCGGTGTCGTCTCCTTTCTCCGAGATTCAGCCTCGTTCATCAGACGTGCTCGACTGGCCTTGACACCCGAAAGCGCCTCTTCGTGGCGGGGATGTTTCGCGTCCGCTACTGCGTCCCGAAATTGAGTACAATCCGACTTGAAGTGTCCCTCCAAATTACAGAAGAAACACCTCGGACCATATTTCATGATGAGCCCTCTGACGTGCTCTTCATGATCCTCGTCGGTCGCGTCGGCGTCCTCGAGAAAGTAGCCTATGGCCTTCATGTTCTGTTTGTATGCAGAACTCGCAGAAACGTGATGGTCCATCGAACCACAATTCGCACACGACCTCCTCTTGTCCATGTCATCGCGAGGTTTCTACCAACTGGAATTCACACCAGTGTTTGTCCCGCTATAGTTGCCATAATTGCTGTAACGATTTTGCGCCCTCGGTTTTATGAGTAAATACTCGCGTGACTTCATACGCAAGTCGTCAGGCGTGGGTACCTGGTCAAGCGACAGGGTGAAGTGAGTGGGCAACATCGTCTTCAACTCTCCTCACTCCTTACTCCATCCATGAACTTCGAAGCAATCGCCAAGTTTCGCTCGGATATTCTCTCATCCGGGTTGCTTCTCCTCCTGAGCAATTCAAGGTCGTCCAAGAATTTATCTATTGATTCTTCATCCCTTTGACGCCTCTTCTCGAACTTCACCATAGCCTGGTGCCCTTGTACTCCAGAGCCGAAACGATTCAGCAGGATATCGAATATCTTGCGAGAGCTGTCTCTCTCATTGGCTCTTTTCGCCATTACGCAACTTAATGCAGTACCCTCCAGGTTGCTCGTCAGCGCGCTGCACTCTTGTTTCTTGGAGAGATTCTCTTCCTCAAAGTGTAACTTCATCACCTCTATCCAAGTATCAATGCAGCCGTCTGACTCGTCTTTATATGACTTCGGCTTTTTCAGTGTCCTTCTTGACCTCTCTCCTCTCTCGGTTGACTTCGAGAGCCTGGTGATGAATGTTTCGAGAGATCTGTTCAGAGGCTCAAACATCGAGGCATACCTCGTTGTGTCCTGTGAGACTGTAGTCAGATCTGGTACTGAACTGACTTGTGGCACGGTTGGCAACCTTGTCTCCGGGGTGGCATCTGCCTCCGGCGGGACTGGATTCGTCCAGCCAGGCCTCTGCGGGGCTGCCCTCGGCCGCTCCTGGTTTCTTGATTCGTAGTTCGTTCTCGAGCCTTGCTGGGCTCTGGCATTGCTGCCCGTACCATCTCCATCATTCGCATGGTGTGAGCGCTCCCTTTGGTTGGAATGCTCCTGCCAACTACTCCCATTCAGGATCGCGTCAAGCTTCCGCATCATTAAGTCAGACTTTGCATCTAACCTCTTCTCCAGGCTGGTCATCGTGTGGGCGTAGGTACTATCATGATCGTTCAACAATCGTTCGATCTCTCTGGTCATCCTAGCCTCTCTTTCGTATGACTCCTTGTTTGCCTGTGCCAGGCTCTCCGCCAGGCATTGATCGGTGTTGCGAATCAACTGGGCTTGATCAACCCTCGCCTGCGACTTCACGTGCGTTAGTTCATCTCTCAGATTCTCTTGACCCTTGTGAGCTCTCTCATCAACTTGATCTATTTTTTAGTCATGTCCCGTCTCAGTTCATCCAGACCATTCATTACGCCAGCGAACATGTCACTTATGTCGCCAGTGGCCCCAAATGACGGGGTTAGTCCCAGAGTAGATGAGGTCAACTGCGGCTGCAGCCTGGTGCTTGACGACGCACCGCCTTTTTGCTTGCTCATGGACGTCATTAATCTGTCGAAGGTTGATGACGCTCCCATCGTTATCCCATCTGACATGGGCCTGGTCGGCGAGGCTGATAACGCCTTCCCGTTCTTATCGTTCCTTGGGCACGGTGTGAAATTCACATCCGGATGGGATGTTTCCGGGTAGTCATAACTGGAAGTTAAACCTACAGTTGGTAGTGACGCCATGCGCTCGTCATACAATGACTTCCAACTCTTCTTGGCCTTCGAACCCGGTTGTTCTTCACTCGGGCTTATACTCGACATCATTGCGTTGCTGCTCTGCTTGGCCATAGATGAGTGGGTACTAGCCGAATGTGAGTATTCTCCCCTCCACCTGCGACTCTTGGTCTCCGATTTGGACATTCCCTTGAATAAAATTTCCTCTCGCGGCTCGACCTCGGAACGCTCCGAGGTCTCCTCCGTCCTCTCGACTTCCTCCCGCTCGAGATCCTCGCTCGGCTCAAAGTCGGGTCGAATGAGCGTCTGTTCTTCCTCGTCAAAGGGGTCCACAAGCGTTTCGCTCGCGGTTCCGGTTTCGGCGCTCCGCCTTTGATCGCCATCGAGGTTTTTCTCGCTCCTCAATCTCATTTCGCTCACTGAAAGATCAGGTTGACCTTTAGTCGATTCGTTTTCGGCAAACACGTCGGAGGCGCTGCTAAACGAGGACTGGCTACGTCTAGTTTTAAATTTTCGCGTGCTGCCCTTACTCAGCCTGGGGATCTTAGTAGTCGATCCTAACGAGTCCCGGCGCTGCATGCCTTGTTACAAAAACAATTTTCGTATGATTTAATGGCGACGCACACGTACCGCAAACAAATTCAAGTTAAATTACTTAACGCTGCCTATTAGATCTCGTAAGTATCAAGAGTGTCTCTTAGATTTCTCAATGACAATACTAGTGACTCCGTTAGAGTTACACACACACAGGGCCTGCTCAGTATTGATATAATGCTAGCTCAACCCTGTCGTATATTATAACAGTATCACAAAATTTTCACAAGATATAATCAACACACCAAACACAATAGATAATCAGATAAGAATATCCTATTGGTGACAGCGACCTTTTGTCAGTATCAATCTATCGCCACACAATTTATCAAGTCACTGCTTTGTTAAAATTACACAATCTTTGATAAAAAGCAGTGATGACTCAGAAACAGATCAATAAAACTTAGTCTTAAAGAAAAAGACTTCCCTCAATCGGAACGATCCGAAAGAACAAAGCCCAGGACACAGTCTTCTCAAGTGGGTGTGTATTTGCCTAATACACCCACCGAGGTCTTCTTTTAGGTGCCCTGCGATTGCCCGAACTGTCCTATTAAGTAGCTCAAGGCAACCTCTGATCGAAAATATTCAAAGTCTATGAAAAAGCTCTCCCACACCCGGACTGCTCCAAGTGCACGAGAGTAGGGAACAACTTTTCTTCTCAAGTGAGTGTGTATTTGCCTAATACACTCACCGAGGTATTCCTTTATTCGTTCCCGGATTGCCCGAACTTTCCTATTAAGTAGCTCAGGGCAACCACACAACCAAAATCACAATAAAAAAAATTTTGTTCGGGTAATTCTGATACACCCGATCTATAATCCAAAGTTGATCACAAATTTCCGGGTCAAGATGGACTCTTATGATCCTAATATCCTAAGCGCGCCTAATATCCTAATATTATTTAAATTAAATGGATATTTTCCTTTTCCCAAATTGCCACAGAAGATTTCCTCAAGTTTCTAACTTTGGGTTGTTTAGAAGGTTTAAGACACTCCGGAGGGTTACTTCGGAGGGTTGTTAAGACACTTAGCCTACTTCGGAGGGTACCTTAATCACCCAAGTCACTTCGGAGGGTCCCCCTAAATTTACTAAGGAGGGTCAATAAGATGCTTAATATGCTCCGGAGGGCTACTTCGGAGGGTACCTCCAAAATTTTCAAATTTCTGAGCTTCACTCAGAAGGTCCTTCAATCGACTTCAGGAAGCGTCAAAACAAGCTAAATTCTCTATCAGGGGGGCTGTCTTAACTTCTTTGGATAACCTCGTGGAAATCTTCCACTAAGGAGGGTTGCTAAGGGCCTTAGCTGACTCCAGAGGGTTACCTCGGAGGGTTCCTCAAGAATCAAGAAAAAAGGTTATGTCACCGCAATAAAGTCTCCAAAAGCGGTCTACCTGACTTAAAACTAGGTTGGCTGACACGGTCAACCCTCCCAGTTGAATAAAAAGATGTTTTGATAAAATTTTCTGCCGCTCGCAGGGTTACCTGTAATTTGGACCCTCCGAACCAACAAATTCTAAAAAAATTTTCTTTTCCGAGATTATCAACCCAAAAACGGTTGCGGTCCGGATAAGTGGTCCAAAATTTCTACTTATGGTACCAAAATTATCCCGATCGGATGACTAGTCTTTGAGAAATTGCCAAAAACGTGTTTTTTCACCACCTGTATAGGTTCTGAGAAACTTTTTCCGCAATTCCTATCGAAAGTGCCTAAAAATAATTGAAACGAGCGTAGTAGCCCTGTACGGCACTGGAATAGTGCAAAAAACCGGATCAAAATTGGTTTGGAGACAAACATTTGGCCAATAACTATCAAATTTGGACCCTCCGATTCCTTCCTTTTCCGATCCTTAAGTCGTTAGCTCTATCTACGGAGCTGATCGGAGGGTTACTCAAGAATTTCTCTAGTAACCGAGCACGTTATACTAGCACGCTCCTAACGCAAAAAATTTTATTGCTCTAACTCTAAAAACTCAAAAACTCGATCCCCAAAACAGATTGACAAATTTCAGAAAATTATCGAAATTTTGACCGAAAAATTTTGGTTTTTTCCAACTTCTACTGAGTCTTTTCTCACGCGGTTTCTTTAGTTAGGGGGAAAGAACTACGTAGCTACTCCCTATACAAAAGCTTTTTGTTGTTCGGAAAAGCTCGGATATCCAAAAACTTGGGGTCTACAGTTCGATCGAAAATCGATGATTTTCGACAAAATTGGGTGTTTTTTGGGTCTAATCGAGGAGATAAGTAATAAGTAATAAGGATAATAACCTATTAGTAGTCGTTAATGAATAGTACTATACCCTCCTTTGCACCAAAATACCCGAATTAAGACCCTTAACTCGGAAATTTGTAATCGATGGAGGGTACAATCGGACCGCGCCAATCGTGCCCCCCACCACTTAAGTTTTAATGAAATAGTACCCGAACGATACTAAAAATGCTTCAACGATACCCAACAGTCGCTGTGGATGTTGTCCCTATGTCCCTGTTGAGTGTGGAACACGTCGGTCAGCTTGCCACTCTACCCTCCGGCCACCGGCAAAATCACCATTAACGTGCTTAAACACTCAAATTACACTCGAGGGAGGGTATCCAACCCTTCACCAAAACACACAATCTTTCTATCAGAAACGATATAAATCAATCTGAAACAACAACAAATAGGAAGGTCAGATCACATCTCGTCCGGAAATAACATATAAACTGTCACTTTATGTTTTTTACTGTTTTTGGTCTTTTTTGGATTTTTTAATGTTTTTTGTACTTTTTTGTTTTCAAATAAATTTATTTTTGGCTTTTTCTTGGTTATAAACTATTTTTGTTTGGTTTTACGCTTTCTCTTTAATTGTTTTTGGTCCCGGGACCTCGGGACAAGCGGGTTCATGACTTCCCACCTAACCCTCCGGCCCCCGGAATTTTCGGTGTTAACTGAGTTAAAAAGCTAAATTGTACTGGACGGAGGGTACGCACCTTCCCCCTAGTACAATAACGGTCATTAAGGCCTCTAACTCGGGCATACGCCCGGAGCGGAGGGTTCGTCGCTGAAACGCTTGCTGATCATGATGGTCTTATGCCTTTGACAGGCCCACCCATGAGCGCCATAAAAACGTCTATGTAACATTCGCCCAAATACTACACAGCGACGGAGCGTAGGAAAAGTACCTATTAACGACTGGCAGGCGTCAGTTACCTTAATCCTACTGGCTTTTCATCGTCTCGACCTTGCCAGTTGATTTTCTGGTCTGTCTAGGGCAAAGTAAAAAGTTACCATTTTTAGGCCATCAGTCAAACGACTTTTGATCAGCTTTCGTTTACATGCGAACACAACCACATAGCTGAGTCTCGGATCCTCAGACTACGTGATTGTCATTAAAAACACGGCTCGAACAACCTATTTTAACATGTTTTTGTGTGACAGTTCTATATTAAATCCATTGGAGATGGATTGACCCTTTCCTCTTTCTAGCTACTCATATTCTGAAATATCAAACAATAACGGTGTTAATTAAGAGATCTATGACATTCCAGTAGTTATAAAGTTAGTTTATACAGTCCCTTCACATAGAGCAGTCTCTGGGGGACCAAGCCTCCGCTCCCGTGATATTCCGGCGATAACGCTCTTATCTCCTCTGATTTGCGTCCCGGGCTCCGTGGTATATTTCTTCCCCCACTGAAGCCTCCTTCTCCACCAATATCTGTTGACAAATGTCTTATCGTGCGTTGTTGCCACGATAAGAGGCTTCGTATTTTCCGTCTCTGGTACGACTGTTTTTCACTATATCTGTCGTTGTTCTGATTTTCGTCACTTTTTCAGTCAAAATGGCCGTTTTTCGTATTTCTGAGAAATATTCTTCTTCCAATCGAAATTTTAAAAATAAAAATTCTAGAATATTCCTACCCTCCTTCGCAATGCTTTTTCGTCAATAAGGCCTTTAGTCGTTCTTTTTTACGTCGCCGGAAGGTTGTGCTGTGCCAGTCTGGCAGAATGGCACACTACGCGTCCTGTATTTGTTATATCTGTTGGTTTAATGGAATACTAGTATCAAGTCAAACCACTGAAAATTTTGATAATTGGATTTCCTGAAATTGATTATGTTAAAAATTTTGAGTTTTCTGGAAAAAAAAATTTCTCTAATTTTTAAATATTTTTTATGTAGATTTTTTCATCTTACCCCACGAATCTACATATCAACAAGCGCGTCCTTATTGATTCGGAAAAGTTTCTGAGAAACGGAAAAAACATCAAAATCGAACTACTGCTCAGTCAATATCAAAAATTATAACATGAATCACGCAAAGAAATAAGAAACTAGTGTGAACCAAAAGAAAAACTTTTGCGCTCATAAATTTTTCCGAAATGACGTTTTTTTTCAAATTACCATGATTTCACAGAAAAGTCACAACAAGCGTGCCACGTCTGTATTATTACGCTCAGGGTAATAATACTTTTTTTTGTTACAAGCAACAATAGGTCAAAAACTGTTAATCAAAAAGTGAAAACTGAACAAATGACACTTTAACACAAACGCCTGAATGATTGAACGAAGCCTTAACTGAACAAACGACCAAATTAAACATTCCTTTGGTGGTCTATAAACAGCCAAAAATTAGTAATTGTTCTTAAAAAGTTAAGTTAATAGTAACAAAAGTCTTGCAAAATATGAGGATCTGAAGTAAATTTATGCTTACTGATAAACTCTGCTGCTTTATGCTTTGACCGGTTTATTCACAATAATTCCATTATTGCTTAGAAATTTGGAAAGATAACTCAATAGCAGCGATTAAAAGGTATGCGCTTACACATTGTGCTTCATAGATAAATTTAATTCGGCAAACTTTTACCAAACAATATGGCAAAAGAAGTATCATTTGTTCTAAATATTGAGCTTTTTTTGTGTATTAAAGCTTCTGTTTAAACTGATTTTTATGGAAAAATTAGTTTTTGGCCTGCTGAATTTTTTATCACTGAAATAAAGTTAAAAACTTTATCGCTGAGAGTTCTGAAAGTTAGTGAAATTAAATTTATTTTTGTTTTTGGCAATCTCTCTCCAAAGACCGCCTCATTCTTTGTGTCGCCTACTTTAACCATTGCGCCATCCTTGCTTCATGTTTAAAAATTTGCCTTTCTTCTGCAGGTACAACTCCTGTCATTTAATTTCACCCAAAAAAAATTGCACACAAAAATATTTAGTTTATTGACATCACAAAGAAAAGTCTGTTAGATTGTAAAACAATTGAAAAACATATAGCCTGCCAATGAACTTTGCAAAAAAACGGAAAATAAATTTTTCTATGATTTTTTGTGAAATTTGCGAACTTGTTGAAAGAATTTGTTGAAAGTTGCCAACTAGTTAGCGAGCACAGATTTGGCTACATCATGTGGTGGATAGTTTAGTATGGGCCATGGTGAGATTCTCTTTTTTCACTGCGACAGCTGAATGCGTTTCTTCTCCTTGTACGATAACTTTTTTTAAAAAAAATTGAAAAGAATTTTGAAAAGTTTCTGTAGAAAAATTTAGATCAATCAGCTTTCTTATGCTTCTTTTTTTGGAAGATAAAATTTAATAGCAAATTTTTGGTAGTCCAGTTTGTGCGTCTAAGACGTTTATTTCATGAGCTACAATTTCCAGCCGAGTAAGAACTCTTGATTTTGCGAAACACCTAATGGGGGGACACTGTAGGTAGATCATTAGAACATCCAGCTTTGGCAAATTAACCTTAGACTGCTAATATATGTGAGTCTACAGGAATAGCGACGACTAAAACCAAAAATACTGCGCAAAAACGCAACCATGACTAATATTAATTGTCGAGTCATTTGGTAAAAGTAAAAACTTAGATTTGAGAAATGCCCAGAATGAGAAATGAGATTTTGAGAAATGCCCAGATTATTGATATAATAGGCAAAAAATTACCAAAAAGGTCAAATTTGTAGTTTTACATGTGTTGTATACCGCTCTGAGCAATTGTACTACGTAACTACGCGTCCTGTAATTGTTATATCTGTTAGTTTAACGGAATACTAGTATCAAGTCAAACCACTGAAAGTTTTGATAATTGGATTTCCTGAAATTGAATATGTTAAAAATTTTGAGTTTTCTGGAAAAAAAGTTTCTCTAATTTTTAAAAAATTTTTATGTAGATTTTTTCATCTTACCCCACGAATCTACATATCAACAAGCACGTCCTTATTGAATCGGAAAAGTTTCTGAGAAACGGAAAAACATCAAAATCGAACTACTGCTCAGTCAATATCAAAAATTATAATGGAATCACGCAAAGAAATAAGAAACTAGTGTGAACCAAAAAAAAAACTTTTGCGCTCATAAATTTTTCCGAAATGACGCTTTTTTTCAAATTACCATGATTTCACAGAAAAGTCACAACACGCGTGCCACGTCTGTATTATTGGGCTCAGGGTATTAATACTTTTTATTTGTTACAACAAACAATAGGTCAAAAACTATCAATCAAAAAGGAAAAACTGAACAAATGACACTTTAACACAAACGCCTGAATGATTGAACGAAGCCTTAACTGAACAAACGACCAAATTAAACATTCCTTTGGTGGTCTATAAACAGCCAAAAATTAGTAATTGTTCTTAAAAAGTTAAAATAATGGTAACAAAAGTCTTGCAAAATATGAGGATCTGAAGTAAATTTATGCTTACTGATAAACTCTGCTGCTTTATGCTTTGACCGGTTTATTCACAATAATTCCATTATTGCTTGGAAATTTGGAAAATTAAATCAATAGCAGCGATTAAAAGGTATGCGCTTACACATTGTGCTTCATAGATAAATTTAATTCGGCAAACTTTTACCAAACAATATGGCAAAAGAGGTATCATTTGTTCTAAATATTGAGCTTTTTTTGTGTATTAAAGCTTCTGTTTAAACTGATTTTTATGGAAAAATTAGTTTTTGGCCTGCTGAATTTTTTATCACTGAAATAAAGTTAAAAACTTTATCGCTGAGAGTTCTGAAAGTTAGTGAAATTAAATTTATTTTTGTTTTTGGCAATCTCTCTCCAAAGACCGCCTCATTCTTTGTGTCGCCTACTTTAACCATTGCGCCATCCTTGCTTCATGTTTAAAAATTTGCCTTTCTTCTGCAGGTACAACTCCTGTCATTTAATTTCACCCAAAAAAATGTGCACACAAAAATATTTAGTTTATTGACATCACAAAGAAAAGTCTGTTAGATTGTAAAACAATTGAAAAACATATAGCCTGCCAATGAACTTTGCAAAAAAACGGAAAATGAATTTTTCTATGATTTTTTGTGAAATTTGCGAACTTGTTGAAAGAATTTGTTGAAAGTTGCCAACTAGTTAGCGAGCACAGATTTGGCTACATCATGTGGTGGATAGTTTAGCTTGGGCCATGGTGAGATTCTCTTTTTTCACTGCGACAGCTGAATGCGTTTCTTCTCCTTGTACGATAACTTTTTTTAAAAAATTTGAAAAGAATTTTGAAAAGTTTCTGTAGAAAAATGTAGATCAATCAGCTTTCTTATGCTTCTTTTTTTGGAAGAAGAAATTTAATAGCAAAACTTTGGGAGTCCAGTTTTGTGCGTCTAAGACGTTTATTTCATGAGCTACAATTTCCAGCCGAGTAAGAACTCTTGAATTTTGCGAAACACAAAATGGGGGGGACACTTTAGGTAGATCATTAGAACATCCAGCTTTGGCAAATTAACCTTAGACTGCTAATATATGTGAGTCTACAGGAATAGCGACGACTAAAACCAAAAATACTGCGAAAAACGCAACCATGACTAAAATTAATTGTCGAGTCAATTGGTAAAAGTAAAAACTTAGATTTGAGAAATTCCCAGAATGAGAAATGAGATTTTGAGAAATGCGCAGATTATTGATATAATAGGGCAAAAAATTACCAAAAAGGTCAAATTTGTAGTTTTACATGTGTTGTATACCGCTCTGAGCAATTGTACTACGTAACTACGCGTCCTGGAATTGTTATATCTATTGGTTTAATGGAATAAGAGTATCAAGTCAAACCACTGAAAGTTTTGATAATTGGATTTCCTGAAATTGAATTTGTTAAAAATTTTGAGTTTTCTGGAAAAAAAATTTCTCTAATTTTTAAAAATTTTTTATGTAGATTTTTTCATCTTACCCCACGAATCTACATATCAACAAGCACGTCCTTATTGATTCGGAAAAGTTTCTGAGAAACGAAAAAACATCAAAATCGAACTACTGCTCAGTCAATATCAAAAATTATAACATGAATCACGCAAAGAAATAAGAAACTAGTGTGAACCAAAAGAAAAACTTTTGCGCTCATAAATTTTTCCGAAATGACGCTTTTTTTAAAATTACCATGATTTCATAGAAAAGTCACAACAAGCGTGCCACGTCTGTATTATTACGCTCAGGGTATTAATACTTTTTTTTGTTAAAAGCAACAATAGGTGAAAAACTGTTAATCAAAAAGTGAAAACTGAACAAATGACACTTTAACACAAACGCCTGAATGATTGAACGAAGCCTTAACTGAGCAAACGACCAAATTAAACATTCCTTTGGTGGTCTATAAACAGCCAAACATTAGTAATTGTTCTTAAAAAGTTAAGTTAATAGTAACAAAAGTCTTGCAAAATATGAGGATCTGAAGTAAATTTATGCTTACTGATAAACTCTGCTGCTTTATGCTTTGACCGGTTTATTCACAATAATTCCATTATTGCTTAGAAATTTGGAAAGATAACTCAATAGCAGCGATTAAAAGGTATGCGCTTACACATTGTGCTTCATAGATAAATTTAATTCGGCAAACTTTTACCAAACAATATGGCAAAAGAGGTATCATTTGTTCTAAATATTGAGCTTTTTTTTGTGTATTAAAGCTTCTGTTTAAACTGATTTTTATGGAAAAATTAATTTTTGGCTTGCTGAACTTTTTATCACTGAAATAAAGTTAAAAATTTTATCGCTGAGAGTTCTGAAATTTAGTGAAATTAAATTTATTTTTGTTTTTGGCAATCTCTCTCCAAAGACCGCCTCATTCTTTGTGTCGCCTACTTTAACCATTGCGCCATCCTTGCTTCATGTTTAAAAATTTGCCTTTCTTGTGCAGGTACAACTCCTGTCATTTAACTTCACCCAAAAAATTTGCACACAAAAATATTTAGTTTATTGACATCACAAAGAAAAGTCTGTTAGATTGTAAAACAATTGAAAAACATATAGCCTGCCAATGAACTTTGCAAAAAACGGAAAATAAATTTTTCTATGATTTTTTGTGAAATTTGCGAACTTGTTGAAAGAATTTGTTGAAAGTTGCCAACTAGTTAGCGAGCACAGATTTGGCTACATCATCTGGTGGATAGTTTAGCTTGGGCCATGGTGAGATTCTCTTTTTTCACTGCGACAGCTGAATGCGTTTCTTCTCCTTGTACGATAACTTTTTTAAAAAAATTTGAAAAGAATTTTGAAAAGTTTCTGTAGAAAAAGTTAGATCAATCAGCTTTCTTATGCTTCTTTTTTTGGAAGAAGAAATTTAATAGCAAAACTTTGGGAGTCCAGTTTTGTGCGTCTAAGACGTTTATTTCATGAGCTACAATTTCCAGCCGAGTAAGAACTCTTGAATTTTGCGAAACACAAAATGGGGGGACACTTTAGGTAGATCATTAGAACATCCAGCTTTGGCAAATTAACCGTAGACTGCTAATATATGTGAGTCTACAGAAATAGCGACGACTAAAACCAAAAATACTGCGCAAAAACGCAACCATGACTAAAATTAATTGTCGAGTCAATTGGTAAAAGTAAAAACTTAGATTTGAGAAATGCCCAGAATGAGAAGTGAGATTTTGAGAAAAGCCCAGATTATTGATATAATAGGGCAAAAAATTACCAAAAAGGTCAAATTTGTAGTTTTACATGTGTTGTATACCGCTCTGAGCAATTGTACTAGGTAACTACGCGTCCTGGAATTGTTATATCTGTTGGTTTAATGGAATACTAGTATCAAGTCAAACCACTGAAAGTTTTGATAATTGGATTTCTTGAAATTGAATATGTTGAAAATTTTGATTGTTTTCTGGAAAAAAAAATTCTCTAATTTTAAAAAAAAAATTTTGTAGATTTTTTCATCTTACCCCCCACGAATCTACATATCAACAAGCACGTCCTAATTGATTCGGAAAAATTTCTGGGAAACGGAAAAACATCAAAATCGAACTACTGCTCAGTCAATATCAATCAAAAATTACAACATGAATCACGCAAAGAAATAAGAAACTAGTGTGAACCAAAAGAAGAACTTTTGCGCTCATAAATTTTTCCGAAATGACGCTTTTTTTCAAATTACCATGATTTCACAGAAAAGTCACAACAAGCGTGACACGTCTGTAATATTGGGCTCAGGGTATTAATACTTTTTATATGTTACAACAAACAATAGGTCAAAACTGTCAATCAAAAAGTGAAAATTGAACAAATGACACTTTAACACAAACGCCTGAATGATTGAACGAAGCCTTAACTGAACAAACGACCAAATCAAACATTCCTTTGGTGGTCTATAAACAGCCAAAAATTAGTAATTGTTCTTAAAAACTTAGGTTAATAGTAACAAAAGTCTTGCAAAATATGAGGATCTGAAGTAAATTTATGCTTACTGATAAACTCTGCTGCTTTATGCTTTGACCGGTTTATTCACAATAATTCCATTATTGCTTAGAAATTTGGAAAGATAACTCAATAGCAGCGATTAAAAGGTATGCGCTTACACATTGTGCTTCATAGATAAAATTAATTCGACAAACTTTTACCAAACAATATGGCAAAAGAGGTATCATTTGTTCTAAATATTGAGCTTTTTTTGTGTAGTAAAGCTTCTGTTTAAAATAATTTTTATGGAAAAATTAGTTTTTGGCCTGCTGAATTTTTTATCACTGAAATTATTTAAAAGTTTTATCGCTGAGAGTTCTGAAAGTTAATGAAATTAAATTTATTTATGTTTTTGGCAATCTCTCTCAAAGACCGCCTCATTCTTTGTGTCGCCTACTTTAACCATTGCGCAATCCTTGCTTCATGTTTAAAATTCGCTTTTTTCTGCAGGTACAATTCCTGTCATTTAATTTCACCCAAAAAAATTTGCACATAAAAATATTTAGTTTATTGACATCACAAAGAAAAGTCTGTTAGATTGTAAAACAATTGAAAAACATATAGCCTACCAATGAACTTTGCAAAAAAACGGAAAATAAATTTTTCTATGATTTTTTGTGAAATTTGCGATTAGCAATAAGTAAAAATACTTTAATATATTCAATATTTTCTTAGTTCTTTGCCGCAATCTCTCACCTTAAAGTATGAGGAAAAATATGACGATGTTTCTCAGAATTGAAATGATACGATAGCGTTTTGCATTAGATCTCTTTTTTACTTACCCGGGTTGACCTCCATAGACAAAAAAAGCTAATCGTACAATTCCATAAGCTAAGTCTATGAAAAAATACTAGTCATACAAAATTCATACATTTTGCTAAAATGGTGCCGTCGAATTTTCGAAAAGTTTTTGTCTTGTTTGGGCATAAAATTCGGTGTATCGTACTAAATAAAAAAGAAAAACTTTTAGTCAAAAAAATGCTAATCATACAGTTTCCATATATAGAAAATGTATGACTAGCATTTTTTTGATGGTGACAACGTACATTTTTCAAAGTATTTTTGAAAATTTTTTTTGTGTTTCTTTTTCAACCGCAAATTGATTTTCGAACTCAAACAAACTTTTTTTGAAAAAATAATTCTGCATACAAAATTTAATTTTTTGTGTGTATAACGTAGTCCTGGATATACTAATATTGGAACTTTTTTTACTTGTCTCTTCATAACTTTTTTCAAAAACGCTTAAAACTCCTCTTCCTTTTATATGACTTGTTTTTGTATGCCTAGATCAATGTCTGGTATTTTAAAAGTTCAACTTTTAGAAATAATCATCTTTGAATATTTTTGCCAAAATTTAGAAGTTCGTTACTTTTGTTATATTATTTGTGTGAGACAGAATTAAAACTTTTCAGGCTGTTTCCAATGCATGCTGAATGCGAGACCGCCAAACCTTTGGTTACTTTCAGTCTCAAAAGATTCTGGTCCAGGTTATGAAATTTTTATGTCATCAGAGGCGGATATTTCTCTTGACTTTGGCGTCAAACATGGTCACCACAACCCTAAAACTCCAAAAATAATCAAAAAATGTTCCAAACGTTCACTTTTTGCTTACGATTTCTTGAATTTGTCTTTAAGTTTTTGCAAAAATTACAGTGATTTCTTCGTTCGGTACAAAGGACAGTTTAAAATTATTTGGATAATTTTTAAATATTTGAATCAACTGAATGCAAAGTAATACAACCAATTTCCTGAACTTCTCTCAAAATGAATCGAGAATAAAGAAACCAACAAAGTTCGAACAGCCAGTTATATTATTAAGTCGACAGTTTCATAATATAAATTATGCTCTTCTGCATAAACGAACTTATATTTTTTGCTTCTTTTGTCCATAGGGCTGGATCAACTAAATTTTTTCACGCTTGATTATCCAAATATTACTTAAACTGTGCTGTCGTCGTTTTAAATGTTCCATCAGCCAGTGAGATTTTTGATAATGCTAAAAATTGGAGATCAACAATGGCGCAAAAGTCAAAATTTTGTTTTCTTGATGTAACAGGAATTTCTTTTACCACAATTCAAGGTTCATGGAGGTTCATTTATCCCTTCGGAGAAATTTTTGGGGGGCAATTACTAATTTTCGGGTTTCTTTTGAGGCCAAACTTTGACCTTGTTTTTTGGTATCCAGGATGCAAAAAAATCTACCTGGTCGGAACCATCAAGAAATTTGTTCGAAAATTTTTGCAGTATGTTTTTGTATGCATTTATCAATGTTGCGACTAGATCAGTTTTGTTTTTGCATAAACCTTTTTCTTTGTGATGCTCTAAATTACTATCGCTGGAACGAAATTTTTTTTTATTGTTGTATGAATCGCAAAACTTTAAGCAAGAGTCAATTTCAGTACATTTGTAATATCGCGTACACTCTTTTTTTTATAATTTAACTTTAAAAAACTATTTCTGAAAATGTTTTGAACTCGATTTTCTTAAAACAAAATTTTTGAAAAAACTAAATCAATAAAGCTGAGAAACAGCTTAAAATTGATTGAAAGAAATGAGAGAGGAGTTGACAGCCCCTCAAATATATGACTGAAATACTCACTCAGCTAACTTGTCACTTAAGCCTGCTAGTCATTATGATTTGTTTTTTTTGTCAAAAGATTGGTCGGCTGAAAAAACTGGTCCCCGGTCGCCAATTTGACAATTTGGATCATAAACGCGCGATAATTAAAATCGTGCTAATAGCGCATAAGCAGTGGTTTAACATACACATGCTGTTCTCGGAGTTTTTTTCATGCTTTGCTATAATTGAATTTCATCACTTGGTAACTGAACTTATCGAGTGGCGGGACACAGTTAAAGAAATTTCAAAATTTTTTCCTTGATGTACAATATTCTTTTCAATTTTTTAACAAGGTTACCGTTTTTTGTAGAGGTAACAGGTTGCTGTTACACGAATTGTTTTTCTATGCACTTACGAATCGAAACTCTAACCTCGTTAACCAAAACAAAAAATCTTTGATAAACTGAAACTATCTGATTAAAACAAAATAAATGCATAATAGTTTGTTGGAGATTAGTCAAACGCTTCTCTTTTAATGAACTCAAGCGCCCATCTAATATTTTACACTCTGTGAGATTTGAAAAAGCTTACAAAAAACGTCTTGACCTGTTTTAGTTCAATCAAAATAATTATCTGATCTCTCCTAAGAAAAACAAGACAAAACTACAAAAACGCTCCATTCCAATTGAAGAATTTCATGAAACTCTAACTGAATTACTTTATAATTTTAGTGCTTCAACTTTTCACAAAGATATCAATTCAACACCTTAACAAGGGCACAAAAGTTTCAAGGGCACAAAGAAAAACAGAATTTATTGAAGTCAAATGTTCGCAAGTTTTCGAGAATGAAGTCGTCCAGAGTAATCTTGAAGATTTTAGGAGGTGTATCATGATTTCAATTGTTGTTACGCAAAGCAATTCAATTTCGGTTCCGAGTGCCGTGCAAAAACATATTGGCACATCTGACTTTCTTTTTTAACGTTCAATATCAACTGAGATGGTTTTCAGTTTTAAGTTCTTCAAATTTGCTTTGCAGAGAAACAAAAAATCAGTTACTTCAACAAAAAAATGAAAGGAACTTTAAAGGTTACAAGTAGTTATCATATTTACTGTCATATCAATTCGTAGTTCTTCGCTGAAAACTCTAGTTCTTGCAAACAGTAAATTGAAGGACACAATCCCGCAGAACATTATAAAAAAAATTGATTAATACGACGAATGTTAAAATTTTTGGCTGAACTGCTTGATGCCTTCTGGGATGTTTTTTTTAATAAGATAATGACTCTGATCGAATTTGCAACAGTAATGTTCTTTGCACTTGTTACACCAAAATTTGAAAAAACCATTTGTTTCAAGTGATATGGTTTCAAAGGTAAAATCTTGATGACTGAAATTAAAGTGCTAAAATTTAGTTTTCGATTTGTGAAAAAAAGGCGTTTGCAGCCGGTTCTTCCGAACAGCTACTTAAACCGTCAAACCAAAAGTCACAATAAGTGGCACGGAGCGAGGTCAATTCATTTTTACACTCTGTATCCTTGCATTCAAGTAGTCCTTAACTGATATGATAAGTTTTTTTATGATAAGTCAAAACTACACTTTAAAACTTTCATCTACAGGATATAAAGAGGCACAGGTTCAAAGTTTTCTTTTCACATCAAAATTAATATAAGCACTAGGGAAGTTGGAATCAATATTGTCATGTGGCTCATCAAAATAAAAAGTGTTTGAGTAATAATGTAACTATTTTGCATGAGTCTATGTTTTTCAGGGAGAGGTGAAACCTGTTACTTCGGGAGAGGTGAATTTTTAAAATTTTGCGTTCCAAGATCAAAACAGTTTTTTGTCGAAAACTTTTTGGTCGGTAGTTTTCGACATTATTGGTTAAACTTGACTTATGAATAGATGTAGCACATGGAAATTTTCCGATCTATAGCCAATTCGTTTCTGAGAGTTTCACGTTGAAAAGAGCCTAAGCTAAGAGTAATAAATCTTCCGTGCCTTTTTTAGGAAGAAATGAGGGTAATTCATCCACTGTGCAAAAATTTGAGCTATCTCAAACACAAAAGAATTTTTGTGCTTTTTAAAATCTTCTTCAAAAAATTTTTCTGCAGTCTCAAACATATCAAAAAAAATTTGGCAGAAGAACCAAACTAAAGAACTGATTAAACGAAATTACTTTTCCAATATGAGTTTTCGCTGTTTTACAGGACGATGTCAAGATGACAGGTTAACTTGAGTTTTTTTGCTTAAAAGTTATCTAGAAGTCAAAAAAAAATTTTTTTTCAGTGAGATTAGTTTTTTTAAAAAAACGGTTCAATTGATAACAAAAGTTGTACACTTAGATTCTGCAGAATTATTGACAAACGCCAAGACATCGACGTTTGCAGCTTCCTAATCGTTGAAGTATTCTTGTTTAGCAGAGGCATCGTTTGAGTTGAAGAAAAATATGATGCATATATTCGACTCGATATATTTTCATTCTTGAGGAAGCAATGGCATTTAATAGTAGCTTATACCGGCACAAATTGAACACTTCACTATTTTTTATTGAAAAAAAAGATAATCAAAAAAATTACACAATCGTAATTTGAAGATTTTTGAATCCCCAGAAGCCCAGGAAACAGAAGAAGCCTGGCGCAGTACTCAGTGCGTAATTTTGGTTGGAAGTTAACTGTGAAATGATCCTTCATTGAGACTAGGGCTCTAGAGTAAGTCAAACTATCATAATTTCCAAAAACAAAATGTTTTTTTTTCTCCATGATAAGGTTGAAGCTCTAACTGATTAAGACATTATAGTCCGCTACTAAAATGAAAATCACTTTAAGAAGAATCGCTGGGGTGAACAGCCCCAGTCAACCCCAGGTAAATAAAAATTAATTTAAAACTTTATAAATTACTAAAAAACCTATAGCTTTACAAAAACTAAATGTTGCCAAAGTTTTTGGCCATGCAGGCAAATTTCTGAGAAATCGTGTCAAAACTTCCTGCAACGCGGGCGCTCCTCGAAAATAGTATAGATTGGGCTTAAGAAACTTTTAAATATTACTTTGAAAGATTATTAAAGTAACAATATTTGCCGTGCGATTTGTCGTAATAGTACCGGAAATAAATTTACCCCAATTGATAAAAGAAGAATTATGGTTTGTAATGATGATAATAAATTAGTTGTCTGCTGTAGTGTTATTGATTAGGACTTATACGCTGATTTTGAATGTTTGGTTATTTTTCCTCCCCCCACCTGCAAAATTTTACTAGTTAAAACTATGTTCACTTTGTTCAATTGTTATAAAAATTGACATACGGACTAAATAAGTTATGAAAAACATATTTGGTCTTCATAATTAACCTTGTAAAGACCCCCGGTACACCATAAAATTCTTGTTCGTTGAGGTGGGGTAAAAAGAAAAAGAGCCGAATGTTTTCCCGGCGCTTCTGTACTTTTTTTTCGAACCATTTGGGGGGAGGGTGTTAACTTGGTTCTGAGTTCGAACTTTCAGCCAATCAGAATTCAACATTTTACATGCAGCGCTAAGTAGATTCAAACTAAAATAAACGCTTGGGTGGATGATCTTAACTTGGTCTATTTGACTAATAAAAAATGGGAGACTTCAAAGGAATTATACAATCCAAATTGGCTGTTTTTTCGAAAAAAAATTTGTAGGCAAAAATTACAAAAAAACTACGAAAAAAATTGTGGGCAAAAATTGTTGAAAATTTTCAAACTCACGGCATCAAAATGCTTCAGAAGTAAGAAAATTCATCAAAACAAATTAATTCCTGAGAAAAAAAACACCACACGCACAGATATTTTGTCTCTAACTTCGAAGGCGGAACAAAGAAAACTAAAAGAACGTTTTATGTTTGAATATTTTTCCAGTCTTAGTGTAATTTTAATGGGATAAATTTGTGTATATGGATTTTTGATAGATTGTAATGATTCTATTTTCATATTGGTATAAATTATTATGGTTGAACAGAAGGTTTCCTTTTGCAGAAAAAACTAAAGAATTTGTTATGCATCAATGTACTAAAGAGCTTAAAATTTTAAAGTGAGTTAAAAATATTCGTTATGTTTGAATGCTTGAAGATTTTAACTAAGTAGAGATTGTTTTTATTCGCCAGAAAAATTTTCATTGAGTTTTGCGATCTTAGTTAAGTGAGCTAATTGAGCTAAATGAGATAATTATTGCCCGAAATGTTCCCTTATCAATTCATATCGTATGCAACGAGTCAACGTGGCTAAGGAATCATTCTTTAATGAAACAAGACTGCTCGCTTCAGGGCAAAGATTTATGCCTCACTTTCTTCGATGGTAGCAACAATAAGAATAGCTAACTGATCATAGTATGGCATTACTGTGCTCAAAATACACCAATAGAGCGTGAATGAAGCCACAAAAGTATATCACTCGCCCAAAGGACTGGCACAACATTTTATAAAATTTAACCCTGACGAGAGCAGTCCTGTTGTAAGGACGTGCAAAAATATCACAACTTTTGTTTTTATTGAGAGTTTAATATAATTAAGAAAGGTTGCCAAAAGGGTTGCGTGGTAATGTATTGATTTTTCACAACAGCGTTTAAAAAGGCAAAGTCAATATTTCAATCTCAAATGAGACTTCAATTGAAAATTAAAACTCCAAAAGTTCTTCTCAACACCTAATAACCCGGATTCTAGCTAAAGTAAGACACTACTAAGTTCTTCAAAATTATTTTAACCAAAATACTTTCTCAATGAGTTTGAATTGAATTATTTATAGGTAATTTCGTCAAGTTTTCGTTTTGTGCCAACTTTTGAATGAGAAAAGGAAAGTAGAGCAGATTCCCCCTTCACTCTGTTTCTTTTTCACAGGTTTTTGAAGGTCAGATTAACAGCTTGTGATATTTTATATTTTGTTGGTGATTTATCTCACATGACTCGAGCCTAAACTCGAGAAACCTATTTTTAAATTTCGTAGATATTTGATCAAAAATTTTTTGGCGCTGGGCATTTTATTTTTGCGTTTTAGTTTCTCTCCTGAAATTTTGAAGAAATAGTTGATAAAGTTTTTCTACTATCAATTTGATATGGTTCATAAAAATGTTCTTTGTCCATGATTATTAAGATGAAAGTTTTTCAGCATCACAAACTGTGTTTGAAGTGTTTGATGAACTGTGAAGATGAAAATGAAATTTGAGGATGAAAATGCTGAACTAATTTTGTCCTTATGTTCACGGAAGAAAAACTTTTTTTTTGAAAATTTTCTACTGTTCGAACCCGCGAACTTTTTACCTCCCAGAGGGTGAAGTGTCTTAACTACTACTACTGTTGGCTTTTAATTCCGGTTTCCAAAAGCTTACAAAGGGTCTCCTTTTGGTACTACTTTAAGGCAACCAATTCCGGCTGACCCATTCTAAAGTTATCGTAAAAGTGCATTTAGCACCAATGTGCAGTCGGAACGGAACAATCATTATTCGTTTCTTTATTTTTGTAGTTCATTTGCACAGTTTTAGGTCATTTACACTAGTTCAAAAATGCTAGTTTATTAGTCATTTACGGCGGCATACCCACATAAGCTCATATACTACTTTATCTAGATGCGTCCAAAATTTTTTTATAATTTAAAAAAATGTTTTATTATTTGGCGACATAAATTAATTTTCTACAATCACCTTTTGCGTATTAGCTGACCTTATCAACATTTCCAGTTTGTTCCTCAATTCATGAACCAATTTTCAAAATTATGGAACGATGTTGAGTTTCAAAATTTAAGTGCTTTTATATAGTTAGATTTTTTGTATTATTTTCTTAAGGAATGGATAGTTTATAAATGGAAATCCTAATATGCTGATTTTTTGAGAAGAAGCCACCCTCGGGAACACTAAATGTCCTTGGCTTTCATATACCCACAAAAACATTTCAAAAGATGACACAAGTGTTCAGTATGTTTTCGTCTTATAATTGAAAAAAAACGCTAGTATGCAATATGTTTGGTGCTTTATTAGAACATTCATACGAGCAAATGTTTTTAATGTTTTTGTTCCACATATTTTACAAATCTCAGAATTGGTGCATAGCTGGACAAATTTTGTCTTGATTAGTGTCGCAATGCTTCTCGATGCAACATACACTAGGGGACAAATAAAACGCAAGCCTAATTTTTTCAACACATTTCAAATTTAAAATGAAATTAAGTTTTTGATCATGCGTTGAATCTTTGTAAAAAAAATGCATATTTTTGTGTAGTATCTTGGAAAAGTTACATTAAAATGGTTTTTTACAATTTTGCCGAAAGGAACCAAATTTTTGGAGCAGTTAAATTTGTGACAATCTTAGAGAAACATACATCTTTTTTGAAGCCTACAAAATAGCACAGAGAATTAGCAATTAATTGTTCTAACTGCGGCAGTAATGCTAGTCGAGCCGTGAGGGGCGTCACGGAAAAACCACAGTTCAAACAAATAACAATCTCTTCGAGACTTTCGTCTAGTCTCGTTTTTCTCAATGGTCGGATGTAGAACTTTTGGGACATAAATCGAAAAACTGTCGCCCTGAAAAAAAGAAAATACGATTTTCGATGTGAAAGATAAGATAAATAAAATATCAAATAAAAGCAAAAAAATACAAAAAGATTTGCCACCAAAACTTTACGCTGGGTTAGGCAATGGAAAGAGTTTTACAAATGTAAGTTGATACTGCTTTCATAGCAAGGATGGTCAGACAAAACATACAAGGCTAAAAGGTCGAATAAGGAATGCAATGCATAAAGATTGCTAGAGAAAACAAGATTTATTGTCTGTGCGGTTAAATTGAAAATTTCTAAAACAATTTAGTCTTCATTATTAAAGTTTTGAAAAACAACCAGTATATGGATGATTTTTTGAGACCCGAAGTAGCGCCATTTATGTCACAGTACCCGAATAGCTTAATTGTCCTCAAGATATTGCATCTTTCCTTTCTGCCGGACCAAGAGAAAAAAAATCTGCAGAAAAGACGTAAAAAATTCAAATTGATCCAACGTTTCCTGATTTACCGGATTTGATGCCTAACGAATAGTTTTGGGACCAATTTAGAAAAAATTCCGGCCATTTCTAAAAATTGAGACAAACTAAATTTGGCTTTTCAATATCTATGATTGTTGTTATCTCAATATCGATTACAACTTCAATTGAATCAGTACCAAGTCAATTGTTTGTTTGCAGACATCCTTGGTCATCTGCTCGCTTTTATTAATCGAAAATCAATTTTAAGTAAAATATTTGCAAAAAAAAATAAAAAAAATCAGGTTTTTAATATCTACAATGTAATTTAAAGGACATATTTGGACAAAACTGTCCAAAATTTTGGACTGGTTTTCATTCATTCCAATAGTTCCAAAAAGTTCAATAAACAAGTGTTAAGTTAAATTTTCAGGTTTCGTTTGCAGCGCAGAAATCTTAGAAGATCTTTGTTTGATATAAGAATGCTAAAAATTAATCAGAAATTTCTGGAGGGAGAAAGAATTTTTTAAAATAAATCAATTTTGTCAAGAAAACCAATTTGATTTTTCAGCTCTTTGTGAATTTTATACAGGCCTTATTTTTCCAAAAACTATGAGGAATCCAGCAAAAAGTCGAGACGAAATGACTCAATGAACCCGCGCCATGGAAAAAACTTTTTAAAAGAAAAAATGTTATTTAAATTATTGTCATTACACTCCATAATTATTACAAGTTTAGATCATGAAATAACATATATTGTCACTTGAGTTGGTTACTTCCAAAACAACACAGTCCATTAAAGTATGTTATTATCAACTAACTAGCACTTTAATCTCATTAAAACATTTTTTTTTCACTAGATTCTTCAAGTGATTTTTTACATCTTACTCGCATTTTTTTTCTTTGAATTCTTCCTCCATACCACTCCATATTTAACTCCATCCTCCTGTCCAACTACTGTTCAAAAAGTTCAGACTATGCCTTACCATATAATTGACACACTTTCACCACTGACTTCTCCCCACATGCACACAAACTAAGCCTTGTCCACCCTGCTCGACAACTAGCACCTTAACCCTGGGTAAAAGAGATAGGGAAGGGGTGATGAAATGTCGGCGGAGGCGAATAAATGGAAAAAAGACGGGGACTGGGGCGGATTTAGGGGGATTCTGGGCGGATCTATCTACAGGGATTCGACCCCTCACCAAGTAAAGGGTCCCCCTTTCGTATTACTTGATGACATTCATTTTTGGCGCCCAAACCTAAAAATTTTCTAAAGGCGCCTTTGACACCAATAAATACTAATTTTGAAAAACAGCGCGTGCCAAAAAAAACTCAGTTCTTTTTGGTTCAAAAACTCCCAAAAGTGCCCAAAAACGGCATTATTGGCATGTTTTTTTCTCAAAACGTTGCCTTCGGCGCAATAAACTTTGTCAAAATAGTTATGACAAAATTTTTGATGACAATATTTCTGATGTTTCTTTGATTAAAGAAACAATTTTTTTTGAACAGAGATGACAAAAATTTTGATATTTCTTTGGCAATCCGCTTCCTTTATCGAAAAAATCCTAGATCTGTCCCTGGAAAGGTTATTTGGTGAAAATGCATGAAAAACTAAGATATTTAAAACTTTTTTACAAAGTAGAAAACTAATTGTGAAGACAAAACAAGTAAATTGTGAAGAAAAAACAAGAAAAACTAAGTTAGCCATAAGAAAAGCTCAATTTAGGAAATGAAAAGTTTTCGACTTAATGAAATACGACTTCGAACGTTCAGTCTTGATTAAAATAGATTATATTTAATTTTTAGTCCAATATGGTTGATCTCTTAAAAGAACTTGAACCTCCTAGAAACTACCTTTCCGTGAGGTACCGCCGAGTAGAAAAATTAAGAACCCTTAAATAAATTTTTCAAAAAATTTGTTCTTTTTCAATAAGCTTTTTATGGCAAAATTGCTCTTCACGATCATTTTAGGAAAATTGTTGTTTTTATTTTTTTTTCTTTATATGAAACAACTTATCTCGCTTTTACTTTTTGGCGGCGGCACCTTTTGAACTTGACTGAGGTGTTAGATCCTCATTTGGACTCAATTGTTCGCCTTATTGAATTTCCATATCTTTAGGTTCCATAGACAGTTTTTTTGCACTCCAAGGCTAGCTAATAAAAATCAAAACTTTGTACCCAAGACTCTTTTTTTGCAGCCAGACGCTTGATTTTACCTTTCAAAAAAAATCTCCAACTTCTTTTTTTACAAGAGTCTTGTACCCAAGACTCTTTTTTTTGCAGCCAGACGCTTGATTTTACCTTTCAAAAAAATCTCCAAAAAATTTTGAAAATTACTTTCTCTTGCTTTTTTTTTGAAAATTTGGAATAACTTTTGGTCTATTTGATAGTTGACCTCAAATATTATTTGGTCTTACTGAGAAGTGAAAAAATTGTAATAACCGTTCTTTCCTTTCGTACTTGCTAATGATCAAATGATTTGGCCCGATGCTTACCTCCCACTGAAGTATTTCCAGAGTGCGTTAGTGTGAAAACTTGTGTGAAAACATCTTCTTTGCTTGTGTGAAAACATCAGAAATTATTTTTTTTTTCAGTTATTTCCACAATGAGAGAGAAACCACAAAATTCGATTTGGAAACTTTCTTTGAAATGCTAATACCATTTTTTCCATCTAACAGCTACCATGGTTGTTTTAGCATTGATCAAGTTGAGGTTCAGAAATAGGGCAACAATTTGTTCAACTCCAGGCGGAAATGTTCAATTTATGGTAGCAAAGTTGCCTCGTTTTAAATTGTCATAAAAGTGTTTGAGGTCAAATGCAGTTTCATTGTTCTCTGATGTTTGTGCCTTTGAAATGGATTCTTGTGATTTAGCTCCGACTTAATCTCCATAAATTTTCAGCTCGGGGTGGCTACTAAGCTGATATTTCACATTGCCGCTAACAGAAAAAAATTAAATGAACTACTTATGTTTTCCTCCAATGTTGCCTTCAGTGCGGGTTATGAAATCAATATGGATAGTCTGGCTCGGCGCGAATTTCATCTACCAGAGATAAGCCTAAAATTTTTTCGTTTTTTTTTGCTTTATTTCACCTTTTTGTCACCCACTAATTTTTGGACTCATTTTCAGAGTAACCGAAATTGGTATTTAATGAGAACTCTTCATAAAAAGTAATCGCAAATAACTTTAATTGTCTTTTTATCTGTCTCTGGAAAATTTTAACAGCCATCAAGTATATGAGAACACGTTGTGATATTGATGTAGTCTTTCATGAGAACACGTTGTGATATTGATGTAGTCGTTACTTTCGAAACACATGATTAATCGCTTTCTAGGAAATAAAGGAAAAATTTTAGTTGACAATAACCCTTGAGAAAATTTTGAGGCAGAGTAGACCCAGTTCGACCCTTCGAACCTTCATCCCAATTTACGAAACAGAATTTGCTTCGTTGTCTTTTGATTTCGATTCTGAAAAACTGATGAGCGGAAATATGCTTGCACACTCTGAATCATTGTTTCAAAAGCTTCTGATTAACGTCATTTTTTGTCTTTTTTTTCAAAAAAAAAAATTGAAAAAGTTGTCACAAAGTCAGAAAAATGATCGAAAAACTGCTCATGTCAAAAAATTCATAGGCTCCTCATTTTCCAGGAATTTTTTTTTACCCTATTTTGGAATAGTGACTTAAAAGAATCACCAAAAAGAAAATTTTTAAAAGCTTATTAGCTAGAGCTAATTAGCTGACATTTTTAGATGATCAACTCCGAGGAGATCTGTCTTTCTTATTTTGAATAGAATCTTTTTGACTACCCCAACCCCTTATGAAGAGACAACTCAATGGTTAAGCATATGAGAAATTCGTACCTAGCAACGAGTCTCCTTCTTTTGCATAAGGGGGACAGTTTTCCAAAAAGTTCCTAAAAGGCCTTTTTTGGCTTGTTTTTTCAAAATTTTGCCTGCGGAGCAGAAAATTTGGCCAAAACAGGGTTTTTTTGTGCTCTGGGAGAGTTCGGAAAATCAATTTGATTTTATCTTTATTAAAAAAAAACTTGAGAGAAAAAGTCTTCGTTTTTTGGCTAATCTTCACGTTTATTTTTCGGGCTGACAATTTTTTGAGCTGTAATGACACAGTGGTTGAAAAGAGTGCGCTTCCTCTTTCCTTCTGCTGCTTTCAGTTGGAATTAACTGGAGTGGAAGTTTTGGTGATGGGTGGTAATTGGAAGTGATGGGTCCACCCGGCACATCTCCCTCCGATCGCCTAACTTCACAAGCAGGAGCCTCTGCCCCCAACCCAACCGCCTACCACCACCATCACCCTCTGAATACAAACACGCAAAGCAAAAAAAGATTGATTTCAGGTTATTTTGGTGCTTATGTACAGAGTATGAGAGAAACCGGTTTCAGTTGAATTCCAGTTGAATTCCAGTTACAGATCTGTAATAGGGAAAGTTCAATTTATATGAAATTTTTGTTCATGCCACAATGTGGGCGGCTTCATCTAAAAATAGGACATGCTTGCATTTAGGACTCGGTGTTGTAATGAACAGTTTGTCTAAAGCGCGGACCTGGAACTTGATCGAGGGCGTTGCATAATGAAAAAAAAACTGAAAACGTTTTCTCAATTAATTTCATTGAAAATTTTAGATTCATTTTTAATTAGCGTCATCGACAAAAATCAATACGATTCGCTGTTTTCTCCCCAATAAAATTGTGAATAAAAAATGGTCTGCAAAAAACCGCCCTCCTGGTTTTGATCTCATAAGTTTGGTGCAATGTTTATGTCATAACAGGGGCCCAGTTTTTAGCAGGCTTTTTTGGCAAAAAAATGAAAACTGAATCGACCTTTCGACATAAACCAAGGGTCCCCAATTTTGTACTATTTTACCTCATCCATTTCGACCGACTTATCCTAGAGTTTCCCTGAACGAGGCTATGGCGGCAATGTCTACTAACTTTGAGGAAGAGCAAGTGCCTAGAAAACAAAACGACCAGAAAAACTGGAAATTTTTTTCAAAGTCTGCTCGCTACCTCTCAATAAAATTCAAGGTCCACCCCTGATTTTAGGTCTAGTTTCCTAATCAATACAAATAACTCACGGTGTGTCAACAAGGTGTCAGGACTGTTTGCCCCAAGTTATTTGGCCCTATGCCAACTTGTCCTATACTAACTAGCCACACATGGCAATTTGTCCTATGCCAACTTGCCCCACATGACATTTTGTCCTATGCAGTTTTGTCCCATACTTCACAGTTTTACTTGATTCTTTGATGTTCAAATTGAGGACCATCAAGTGCAAATGTACACTGGACTCGTTTTGAGATAACAAAAAACTCTAATCGAAAATATTCGAAGCTGAGCCTCAAAAACCATAAGTTTTGGTAATTACACGCCATAAACTTCGACAATAATCCCCAATTAGCGCCTTTAAAACAAAATGAAACACGGCTATTCTTTCATTTTGCTTCAATGTTTACTATTTCAATCTTAAAAGTTCAACATAAATACAATGGGTCAGCTTACGTGGGGAATATCTCAACGAAATAAAGGAATGCTAATTTTTGACAAAAAAAAACAAACTACAAAATCTACTGAGCACTGGAGATGCACAATATACAGTTCACACAAGTGCTGCATCCTCGCCGTCACAGCAAGAGATGAACTCGTCTCAACAAAAAACGAGCACAGCCACGATGTTAGACCTGGGAAAATTGAGGCAAACCAGATCATGCTTCAAATGAAAAAATCGGCCAGGCAGCCACTTGTCTCCAGGAAGTAACTGATGAGAAAGCTGTTCAATTCTCCTTGTCCAGTCGTGCAACAATAAACAGAACTCTTAACCGCCAGAAACAGAACTTGGTCCCGTCCTTGCCAATCCTTAAAGACAGGCATTTCATAATTCCGACGGAATATTCTGATTTCTGTTTATTCGACAGTGGAGATATGGATCCCGAGCAAATTTTGATTTTCGGTGATCGAGATATTGTTCATGCCCTCCGAATTCACATTTCTCTTTGGCTTTGCGACGGTACATTCAAAATTTGCCCAATGCAATTTTACCAGCTTTATACCATACACATTCATATCGGTGGCTTTCACTCACCATGCCTTTATGCTCTGCTGCCAAACAAAACTAAACAAACGTAATAAAAATTCCTGAAAGCCATCGCCTCTGTCTCTGATAACGCGCAACCATCGAGGATCCTTCTAGATTTTGAACAAGCTGCCGTAAACGCTTTTCCAGAGTCTTCAATCAAAGGCCGTTACTTTCACCTCTGCCAGGCCTCTTTACGCAAAACTAACGAGCTAGGCTTAAAGAGAGCCTATGAAAACAACTGCGAGCTAAGCTTGATACTGCGTTTCATACCCGCTCTTAGTTTTGTTCCAACTGATTTAGTGGAACAATCGTTCGAGAGCGTCATTGAGGAGATTGAGCATGTGGTGGACAGATTAGATCTTGAGAAAAGCCTTTCAGATAAAATTGACAAACTTGCCTCATACTTTCAGAGAAGTTATATAAAGGGCAAACAAAAGAGCGAAACAGCAGGCAACCGTTATTCCCTATGAGTCTCTGGAACCGTTCCCAAGAAGCAGCGGAAGGCCTGATACGAACGACAAACGCCGTTGAAGGTTGGCATCTTGGAGTGACAGCATTATTTCAAGGGAGCCACCCAGGGTAAGAATCAAATGGACTCAAGAAACCAGAAGTTCAACATTTCGAAGGCTATGGGGGTAACACAGAGTCAAGGGCGGAAGAAATATTGGGACATTCATGCAAAAATCCAAAACATTTCTAGTAATTTCAACAAAGAGCATGTTGTTGACTATTTATACACACTAGCTCACTTAACTCATTTTTAATTTTCGGCATAGTTTCTTCTTAATTGTCGGCTTTTTTGGGCATTTTAAATTGATTTTTAAAAAGTCACCAATTTTTTAACTTATATCCATCGTACAGGGTTCAAGTTTTGAGAGGTGATATAGGCCAATACTGCAATAATTTTGTTCTTTCCCTCACCCCGCCCCCTATTCTGGGTTACCCAATATAGGGGGCATTAGGGGCGGGGCAGTACCTGCGGTTTTCAATTTCATCGATTTCATACTAAAAATTGTTGACTTCTTCAAGTTTTAATTTCTTGACTTCTTGATTAAGAGTGTTGTGCAATATTAACTGTGCTATAGGAGCTTACAAAATCTGCAATAAATCTTTTGAAATATTTAACTCGGCATAGAAATTGCATTGAAATTTTGCCGCTTTCATTTTGTTCATGCATACTTTGAACTCATTTTGATCCAGCGCTTGTTTTAATGATTCCGCATTTTGTTTCAAGCTTAATTTTTCAACAAAAAAGTGTTTTCATCTTTATGCCGACATTATGTTCTACGAGGATATCAAATAATCTGGGGCATGTTTCTTTTTTATTATCTGGGACAAGATGGCATTGGACAAGTTGTCATCTGGGGAAAGTTGGAATTGGACAAGATGGGCTGGGACAAGTTGACTTGGGGCAAAATGACATGTAACCCTCAACAACACTACAGGATCTTTTTTGAAAAACCGAGTATCACAAAGACTGATTCACGTAGATAATATCACTCGTGCCGAATATAAGAGCAGCGAATATCCGATACATAAGGTTTCCATTCTAATCCTTTACAATTGTAAATTTTGGACCAAGAGGTGAATTATTTTGTTATTACAAGAAATTTTGAAAAAAATCATAAAACTGCTATGAGTTGAAATTTGAAAAAAATTAACGTGTAATATATGTAAAATTATAAACGTGAAACGTATGTCAATTGGAAACCATATATACAGCTTCTGTACTAAAAAGGAAATGAGATAAATTTAAAACAAAATTGTAATTTTCAATAATGTTTTTCCAAAAAATCTTTTTTAAAAGATTTATTGTTGACTTTTATGACTTATATTCACTATTAAATATAAGCACATAAATTTTAATGGATAATAAATGATCTTTTTAATACTTTTATAGACACTGATATTTAATTGACAATATGCTCAATCATGATCCATGGGTGCTAGGTGCAGGGTGATTACTCCTCTAACCCTAATTTTTGGAAGACAGCACCGCACATCTGTGAGAGTGGGAGGATAATTTCATTTGGCCTCTATCGATGTTCTGTGCTTGCCAAAAATTTTTATGAAACATTTCTGTATTGAATTAGAGCAATGTTGATTTCAAGATTTTCAACCTAGGATCTTTTAAAACTTTTTACAGCACTATTTCGAAATAAATTATTTGAATCAAATGTTTGCTCATTATCTACAATATTTATGCCCGATTTTGTAATCTTTGAACAATCAGCGTTTGCGAAACTTGAGATAATCAACCAAACACGTGGGTATGTCCACAAATCCGCCCAAGGTATTGAGTAGTTGACAAAAATTGTAAAGAGGAAGTCCCATCAACAATTTTAATTTTAATGCAAAGTTGACGTTTCGCAAAAACAAATGAGGAACCTAGACTTATTGAGCTGCATTATTGAGAATAGATCGAAACTCAATCGCTTGTCCGTAGCTAGCTGGAACTTTGATAAAAGTCACGAAATTCATACAGAAATTTGCCGACATGGGGCAAAAGTTTTTTGGAACTTTTCAACCTTGTTCGAGTCAAGGCTCAAAAGTTTCCTTATCATTTATCACTTTCGAACCATTCCGATGATTAATCGTGGTATCTGAGTGTGCGTAGAAAACAAAAAAAGTTTACAAAAACTAAAACACAACCGCATACAAAGCTCCTCCATTTTTCAGCGGTCGGAACAAACAAGAAACTCGTAAGCAAGCTCAATTGTGATAGGTATATTGCTCAGAAATGTGGTTCTAATTGAAGGATTTAAATTATTTTTGTGAGTGGCAAGAAAAGTATTTTTCATGACTTCGTTGTTTTTTCAGCGGTTCAACAATTTTCTTGCTAGGTTTTTACAGATTTAAAATGCGATAGGAGGCTGAGGGAAAGATAAATAGCTCAGCTAACAAATTTCTTTTCAACATTTTACCAATATTTCACTGCTTGGCAGGCAAGTTTTTCAAAAAAAAAAATCGACGCTTCAAAATAGATAATTACTGCCCTCAATTTTTTTTTGAAATTTTGTGTACTGCATGTGGAAGCTAATAACAAATAATAAACCAATGTCTAGTAATGCTTATGTATTTGTTTCTCAGTTTTTTTGTTCGATAAAGGATTCCAGCGGCAATGCCCATTATGAGAGCGGTGATGGGTGGTGGCGGTTGAGTCTCTTCCCTTGAATCATAAGTTCGCCAGATGCTCTGCTTTATTTTGGCAACGTTTACTTAAAACAACGTGTTTTAGGGACCTCATCGAATGCCTGAAATTTCACCAGAGGACCTGTTTGTATCCCAAATAACGCTCTCCCATCTGGACTCAAATCAGCCCCTGTCAATCGACCAGGTGTTTTGGGTGCCCACCCACGAGTTTCTGGTGTTGACTACCCGGTCTGTCCTGAGAGTGAGTAGTGTATACAATTTGACCCTCCCTTTTTCTGCGGAGTTGATGGGACCTGAGTTTGTATTCGATCACATAAAAGAGTCTTTTGCGAGTGTTGGCACGTTTTCTCACTCCATTTCAGAAAGGTAGCCATTTTTGTGTTTTAAACTTCAAAAACAATAAATACAAGCCGACGTTTGTACCCAGACAATAGAACAGTGAAATTCCGGACACCAAGCGTGATAAATCTTTTCTTCTAGATTTCAATTAAAACTTTTGAAATTTTTCGGACAAATTTTTTTTTCACAAATTTAGTTAATAATGGATAATAAAGACCGATAGTTTTTTTTAGCCCTGCGTGCTTTTCCTGCCAACCTGCGGGCTCTGTTCGCTGCCTGGATGAGCCCAGATTCAGATCCAAGTTCTCAGTAGCCATCCAACACGACTCAACCTACAAAGTGTTCATGCAGACCAAAATCGGTATTTATCTAAAGACTTCAAACAATTTTATTGTCTAATTTCTAGTCCCCGTCAATTTCAACCCATTTCATTATATCATTATATAAAAAAAAACTAATAGCTATATGATTTGAAGAACTGTTTTGATTTCAAAATGTTTCTAAAAAGTATTACAAACTTTTGAAAAACTCTCAAAAAATATTCCAAATATTTAAAATAATTTTGGTTCAAAGTTTGTTTGAAACTGTTTTCAGATTATGAAATCAGCACTAGTGACTTTTTGAGAGGAGGCACAGTGGATCAGTTATTTTCTGTGCCCATGCCGACATACATGTTTTCAATGATCATAGTGCCAGATTCCTAACAATCCTACAGTTACCATTACGTAGGACCACACAACCGATCAAGTCTGGAACATACGCCCAAGGTGAGGAGCTATGAGAAAAGGCTTTAAAATATGTTGTATTTTGCCAGCCACTTCAAAATTTCTCGAAGGAAACTGATAGTAATCTACTGAGTGACCTTGAGACGGAGAGGCTAGAGCTTTCAGGCGACGTTGTTTGCCGACATAAATGATTTCATACTCCTCAACGACCAACAAGAAACGCTTTCTCCGGTTTGCTCTGCTGCGCTAGGTAGAGTGGTTTGCGCAAGTGAATCAGTGTCTACTGCTATCGAAATAGTAGTTGTAACCAAAAAATAATTTATACTCCATTGAAACTATTAACTGCTTAGCTGAAAAACAAAAAAAATATATTGAAGACTGCCGAGTTTAAAAATTGCCATCTTGTCCATGCTCTGGAATGTTTTATGCGCGCTGAGAGCTTTTTTTTGAGGCTGAAAGTGTTAGACCATTTTTTTAATGCGAATTACATCGAACTACAAAATCGTTACAACTTGAACTGTGCCAACATAATGCTGGTCTGAAATTTGTACTAGTCAATTTTTTTTGAACTTCACAACAATCCTCGGGAAACACAACAATCCGTTTTTTGCCCTGATACACAAGCTGTCTCATTTGAATTGAAATTTGCAACAAAAACGTAAGATGTCCACCACGTATATCGAGCATTTAAATGAAATAATATTTTCTACCCATTCTTTTTGAATCCGTTAATAACTAAAATTGATCCAAACAACCCTCTTTACTACGGAACAACCTTCTGACTGCAAACATCAAATATTTGTGTTCAAAATGTCTCAATGTCTCATTTCTACGCTATCTTCCGAAAGTTTTCCAGATCACGATTGATAATTTTAAGATTTATCAAGCAATAAACAAATCTCCGTGAACAGCATTTGATATTTTAAAAGGTGTATTTTTAGTGCATAATTTTGAAAAAAAGTGCAAGTATTTAGACAAAATACAGTAAAATCAGACAATGGTTATGTGCATAGTTTGATTTTTTTCAAAGGTATTTCAATAGTTGTATTTCAACTTTATTTCAAGACGTTATATACCTACTTTTTCCGGAATGTATGTTAAAGGCTGACAATTTGGTTCGCTCAATGAAAGTTACCGAAACTTTTGCAGTTTTTTTTGGAAGTTTTTGCCAAGAAATTACCACAGTCATTTGATCTCAGGACGAAGCCTTATATTTTGTAGGTTTTCTTCCAAGGTTTTTATCTGAAAAAAATTTATATTTCAGCAGTTTGACTTTTGACTTTTGCTTTCATTTCCTTTCAAATTCAATTGCTATAGTGAATAAAAATTACTCTCACACTCCAGCTAATGTGCATCCAGAGCATCAAATGTAGGGGCTTTACGATAAAACTAGGGGGGACAATACAATAGTGCCGAAAATCAAAATATTGTTCAACAGTGCCGAAAATTTTTTTGAAAACTGCTTCTACTCATCTCAAATCACTCACAAGTAAATATATTCAGATGAGCGGAAAATGAAAAAAAAATTGCCATTTAAATTGATGCCACTTGCTTAACTTACAAAAGTTCCTCACGCGCGGCGTCAAATTTTTTGAACAAGCAATTACCTCAGCAAACTTTCAATTTTTTTTTTGGGTTTCTCTACAAAATAAAACAAAATTGCCAACACTTCCCAAAAAAAATTTCGTATGCATAATCAATTTTGAGACTGTCAAACACACTTTTAGTTTCCGTACTGTTGTACTTCGGCACTCTTGAACACCCTCAAAATGCGTTTTAACTTAAAAAATGGATTTAGTTGTCTTGAACTGTTTCAGATATATCAACAAATAGCAAATAGGCGATGGAAAAATTAGGCATTGACTACTTTAAAGATGGTATGTAAATTTTTTTAAAATTCGGTAGGTTTTTGGAACGTATCAGCATTTTTATTCTTCTTGTTTAATAACATGGCTTTTTTGTTTTTCCCCACATCTCATAAGCATTGAACTTATTGTGCAACGAGACGTTTTACAAGGTTAAATTTAAATAATAATTATGTTTGTCATGGCTCAATTAGTCCGCATGAAAAGTTTTGTATCAATTGGACAATGTGAAGAAATTATGATCAAATGTAAAAAAAAAACAGGTGGTGAAAAAAAGAAAAAGAGCCAATAACACTTTAACAGCTGTCTTTTTCAACCTGCTGATACGGCAGTTTGTCTAAGAGCGTATTATTGAAGCTTTTTTTTTAGTTTTGATTTTTCTTTTTTCCATGTTGCTCAACTATTTCAAATTTTATCTATAACTCCATCTACTGAAAACATTCGAAAAAAGCCACAAAAGGAAAAATTTAGTTTTCGGGTCCGTCCGCAAGTTGTCTTTGAAGACCACGCTGCCTCTTAAACCATACTCAAATTGCTTTAACGCGACCGGAATTTAAGTCTCGAATGTTTAGAAAGACAATTGCAAATGCCTGGTCAGAATGTCGAAACGTTGAGAAGGACTTTTTTCCCTAGAATCTCTATGACTTTTGTGTATGTTTCATATAGGCAAACATTGTTTCTTGATGTTTCCAATCCAGGTGGCTCTGGTTGGGACAGGGGTGAGTGCTTCCAGTCTGTTTCCCTCTAGTGGTCCAAGTGGGGCTGGTGGTGGTGCTGGTGTAAGTCTCCTCCTGCAGCAGCCCTTCTGTGACGTCATCCTGAAGCTCGTGTGGTTCTGCCAGAGCCAACTCAGTCTCCAATACCCAAACTTTTACATTCGTGAGTCTACAATAGTTTGTTAATGTTGAATTAAGTTCGTTAGTTCATGTCTTAAAGACCACTTGTGTAAGTTGAATCTAAAAATAGCCTCGCCTTCAAGTAAAAAGCATAACTGATGGCGGGCTTTGAATCAACTTATCTGCTAAATGTGAGATGGATGTCTTAGCTTTTTTTTATATTTTCTCAATTATTTTTATATTCTCTCAATGTCATCATGCATAAACATCAGTACCAAATTTACTGAGAGAAAATTTAGTTACTTTTCATGTAGTTACTTGCCATCAATGTTTTTAGGAGCAATAGTTACGCATAACTATTTTTTAAAACTAATTTTACACAGAATTATTTTTCAGAAACGGTTGTGTTCAAACTAGTTCACGGAACCGTTTTTTAAAAACACGTTTTGACTTTTGAATTCCATGTTTTACCAAAGAACGGGTTAAATTTTTTTTAAAAAGGCCATGGGTTAAAACCAGGGGCGGATTAAGGGGGGGGGGCGGACGCCTTTCGCCCCCTCAGGCATTCGACCCACTGCCGACCCAAATGGTCCCCCCCCCCTTCGTACTATTTTGAGATATCCATTTTTGGTCGACAGACCCTAAAGCTTTTCTAAAGGCGCCTTCGGCGCCAGTATATTCTTATTTTGAGGGGGAGAGCGCGCCGAAAAAACGCAATTTTTTTTATTCAAAATTTTCCAAAAAGTGCCTAAAAACGCCCTGTTTTTTCAAAATTTTGCCTGCAAGGCAGAAAATTTGGCTCAAATAGGGACCAAATAACGCGACCGGAATGCAACCGGAAATTAAGTCTCGAATGTTTAGAAAGATAATTGCAAATGCCTGGTCAGAATGTCGAAACGTTGAGAAGGACTTTTTTCCTAGGATCTCTATGAATTTTGTGTATGTTTCATATAGGCAAACATTGTTTCTTGATGTTTCCAATCCAGGTGGCTCTGGTTGGGACAGGGGTGAGTACTTCCAGTATGTTTCCCTCTAGTGGTCCAAGTAGGGCTGGTGGTGGTGCTGGTGTAAGTCTCCTCCTGCAGCAGCCCTTCTGTGACGTCATCCTGCAGCTCGTGTGGTTCTGCCAGAGACAACTCAGTCTCCAATACCCAAACTTTTATATTCGTGAGTCTACAATAGTTTTTTAATGTTGAATTAAGTTCGTTAGTTCATGTCTTAAAGACCACTTGTGTAAGTTGAATCTATATATAGCCTCGCCTTCAAGTAAAAAGCATACCTGATGGCGGGCTTTGAATCAACTTATCTGCTAAATGTGAGATGGATGTCTTAGCTTTTTTTTATATTTTCTCAATTATTTTTATATTCTCTCAATGTCATTATGCATAAACATTAGTACCAAATTTACTGAGGGAAAATTTAGTTACTTTTCATGTAGTTACTTGCCACCATTGTTTTTAGGAGCAATAGTTACGCATAACTATTTCTTAAAACTAATTTTACACAGAATTATTTTTCAGAAATGGTTCTGTTCAAACTAGTTCACGGAACCGTTTTTTAAAAACACGGTTTGACTTTTGATTTCCATGTTTTACCAAAATACGGGTTAAATTTTTTTTAAAAAGGCCATGGGTTAAAACCAGGGGCGGATTTAGGGGGGGGGGGGCGGACGCCTTTCGCCCCCTCAGGCATTCGACCCCCTGCCGACCCAAATGGTCCCCCCCTTTGAACTATTTTGAGATATCCATTTTTGGTCGACCGACCCTAAAGCTTTTCTAAAGGTGCCTTCGGCGCCAATATATTCTTATTTTGAGGGGGAGAGCACGCCGAAAAAACGCAATTTTTTTTACTCAAAATTTTCCAAAAAGTGCCTAAAAACGCCCTGTTTTTTCAAAATTTTGCCTGCAAGGCAGAAAATTTGGCTCAAATAGGGACAAAATAGTGCTTTGGGAGAGCTCGAAAAATCAATTTGATCGACCTAAAAAAAGGTCGACAAAATTTTTGAAAAGAAAATCCTAGATCCGCCCCTGATTAAAACTACTCTTAATAGGCGAAAAAAAATCCAATGAGTTTAGGAATGATCCGTTTTTGAAATACAATTCCGCAAAAATTTTGTTTAAAAGAACTCGTAAAAAAACTGCCTAAAAAAAAATGCTTTTCAAACAAATTCGCTCATTAGATTAATTCAAAAATATTTGATTACAAAGCAGATTTTTATTCTGATAACTGGATCTCATTGACCTGCACAGAAAATTTTGTCTCAATTTTGGCAATATTTAGTCCTAAAATTAACGGTGGATGCGTTGAAGCACTGTTATGTTGAAACAATTAAATGAGCGGTGCTTAGAAACCAGGATAACTTTAGCAAATTCTGTTAAGACGGAGTCAATATTAACTAGCGAGACTATAAGCTTCAAAGATCTTTCAAGCTTCAGGCTTTCTTTTTTATGATTTGGCCTCAAACGCGCGTACTCACTAAGTTACCCTGTCTAATTTGGGTGTTTAACTATTTTGTGAATTGAAGATGCCTAGGTTGACCACCTTTCAAAAAATTACCCTATTCAAGATCTTATGGAAATTGTATGACTAGTGTTATTTTCAGAAAACAAAAATAAAAAAAGTGAAAGTTTTCAGTCGTAGCAGCCCAAAAAACGCTTAAATGTTTTGCCAGCAGTTGAAGTGATTGTTCAAAGCTTTTTTTTTTCACAACAAAAAAAATTTAAAAAAATTCTAATCATACAATTTCCATATATGGAAATTGTATGGGTAGCATTTTTTTCATACCATTTTTTTCCTTTTTTTATGAAGAGATACCAATTTAGATACCAAAACAACTATAAAACACCTTTGAAATTGGATTAAAATCATTTTGCGAAAATGTATGAAATTTGTATGACTAGCATTTTTCCATAGACTAAGTGTGTGAAATTGTATGATTAGCATTTTCGGTCTATGGAGGTCAACCCGGGGAACTTTGCTGGGGTTTTTATTACCAATTAAACATAATTTAATTTCAAGGGTTAAAATTAAATCTTAGGGGCAAAAACTCTAGTGAAGTGTAGACTGAGACGTTTAAAAATCAGTTTAAAATCGAAAACTTTTGCTGCTAAACACGTTTGGGTAATTAATAAAAAGCCTGAAAAAATTTTTCTCAATGAATGAGGTCAAATAGAAAAAGTTATAATAAAAAAAAAATAAAAAAAAGAACCATTAGTGAATTATGGTCACCAGATTTTTGTATTATAATCTTGTTTCTGTTCAAAAATGTTCTCAACCTAGGCTTATTCTTGCCAGAAACCTATTCCTTGGTGCAACTCGAACCAACCGATTCAGGTTTTATAAAGAACAGTGGTAACTGCTGAGCCACAAGACCTTGTTTTCCATTATCGGCAAAGCAATTTAATGCAAACAAACACGTATTAGCTTCAAAAGTATAGAGAACTGCAAATCATTTTAAAATTACTTCTATTGTTTTATTTTGTTTAAAATTTTTTTAAAAATTTTACTCTGGTACAAAACATATAAATACTTAATAACTGTTGTTGTACAGAAAGAGTATTGACTATTGCTGGCCGAATAATCCATCCGGGTTGACAAAAAAAGCTTTCCTAAAATGTTCATATATGAAAAAATGCTTATCATACAATTTTGTGCAATTCCATGGACACAAAAATTATTAAGAAAACTCTAAGATAAGCATTTTTCATATATGGAAATTGTAGGACAAGCATTTTTTCATCAACCGAAAAATTTAGCCTGAAAAACTTCAATACAAAAGAAGTAAGAGTTTTTAGCCTGTTTGAAAAAAGTTATCCAGAGAAACGGGAAAAAAATCCAATTTTGTGTATCAAGGACTACGTTATGCAAAAAAGTAAAATTTGCATGCAAAAAAGTTTTTTTTGAAAAGTGTTTGTTTGAGTACAGAAGTCGATTTGAGGTGGAAAAAAACAAAAACATTCGGGGTGATTTCAATTTGACAAGGAAAAATTTCATATATGGAAATTGTATGATGACCATTTTTTTCCAAAAAAAGGAAACATAGTATTTTTTCATCACAACACTGTTTTTTTTTGGTTCAAATAGCCGCAAAAACTAGTTCGAAGTGTTTTTCAATGTATTTTTGAAATAGTATGAAAATTGTATGATTAGAATTTTTCCATACATTTGATGTATGGAAATGTATGATAAGCATTTTCGGTGTACGGAATTGTAAGATAAGCATTTTCGGTTTATGGAAGTCAACCCAGGCTGACAAAACAATGCAAAACCTAAATCAACATTTAACATCAGAGACAATATTCTAAAATTATTTTAAATTAATTCTATAAATGATATGTCTGTTTTCGATTCTCGACAAGAAACGGGAAGCTCAGTTGTTCAGCCAGCAGCAGTAGAACTGCAATCTCAAAATCACCAGATAACAATTTAGTTGGTCAGTAATTTGATCTTGCTTACACAACATAATTAAATAAAAAATTTTATTCGTAGTTGCACTTGCAACGGAAGAACTTTTTTGAAAAAACTTCCGAGCAACCAATAATAACCAATTCAGCGCAAAACAAAATCAATAACATTTTTTTCATGAAGCAGTGATAAACAATTTTGAAAAAGCAGAATCAAAATAAGGCGAATTAGAAGACGAGCCTTGAAAAAAACTGACGACAATAATATCCCGGCTAGCTATTTAAAAGTAATGAGTTCAAAAAATAAGTTTGAACTAAGAGAGGCGGGCAGTGCATACAAAATATTTTCGCAGCCTTGTTCAGTAACTAAACACAACATATCTAACCTGGGACATGTAATTTGAAAAGTGTTAGGAATTAAACGTAACAAAATTGCTCGTATCAGGGCGAAGCCCTCAATGTTCTGACAGCTTTTCAAGTTCTATGGAGCAGTATTAACCCGGGTTGACCGAAAAGGCCGGTCATACGCTTTTCATGCAATTCCGTAAGTGCAGCAAATTGCATGAAGTCTACGATTAGCATTTTTATATATAGAAATTGTATGACATAAAGCATTTTTCCATAAACCAAGAATATTGATTTTTTACATTTAAATTCCTCAATATTTACCGAACACAATTGACAAAAAATTTGGTTACTCAAAGGCAGAGTAACTAAAAGTTATGCATTGGAAATGGCCTGAAATGTCCTAAATCTGTCTTTCACAAATAATATAACTAAATCATCAATTTTTTAAGTTTCGGCAGATAATTTTTGAATTTGAATTTTTAACTTATCAGACAATGATTCAAGTATACATAAGCATGCCATTTAAAAAAAATGGTTTTTTTTAGCGTTTTAAAAAAATTATTAGGCTAAAAGGAAAAATTCTACTC